>NC_060895.1:6036881-6286881 GCF_014805685.1 Silurus meridionalis | reverse complement strand
CCTCCACCAGTGCCACATCTCCAGCTTCCTGGTCACCAATGCCCAGTTCCCAAAAGAAATCAGGTGGGGTTTAGTATTAACTTTAATCAATCTTGCTTATTAGAAATCAGGTGCACTGTGGGAAATATATATAGCACGTATATTTAGCAGAACAGTGCAAAGTCTTGCTATGAATCTCCAAAACCATCTCTCATGTTTCTCAATGTCTTATCTCATTGTGCACTGTGTCAGCTATGGTTATGGATATGGTTGAAATGACAATAAGAGCTACTTGACTTGAACATGCAACATATTTCAAGTTTTAAATTTGTGATTTTCATTTACATGAACTTTTTTTTTTTTTTTTTATGTGGATGTTGTGCACTAAAGGATGGTAAGATCAAAAGAGCTAATGGCGAGATTGCAGCTTTGTGGCTTTTTTGAATGTGGTCATTGCATCACGATCATACTGCTCTCCAATACATTGCATCTGCTCTCCAATACATTGAGTTATTTATATATATATATATATATATATATATATATATATATATATATATATATATATATATATATATATATATATATATATATATATATATATATATATATATACACACAGTGTAACCCACTTATCTCGACCTCGGTTACCTCGACAACCCTATTAAGTCGACATTTTTGAAGTGGAACCGCCAAATTCTCGCTTTGTCTAAGCATTTTTTTTATCGGTTATGCCGATTTTTTATGTCGCCGACCCCTAATATCTCGAGCACAAGGGGGGGAAAATTTGCCATTTACCGTCAGTTATCTGGATCGGCACTGTGCAGCCGCAGAAGAACTCGCGAAAGTGGCGGAAGGAGCGCAGCGCGGAACGTGGGATGAGCAGCAAAAGCATAGAATGAGCACCGGCAGGATTGGGGGGAATCCGTGTTGCGCTTTGGGAAGAAAAGCGCAGCCGTTGAGAGAGTGCCGGTGGGAGGGCACGTACCGGGATACGCATGCGCGATAACAACGACCGCCGTGAACCAACATATACCAACAATAACGGACGGTGAGAGTGTGAAAGTTTAAATAGGAGCTGGTGATGATGATAAACGAGCCCCATATGTGCGTGATTGAAGCCGGGAGCTTCAGAGAAAGCGGCCAAGAAGCACCTGCCACACCGAAGGGGGCGTGGCCGGTGGATTCCTGACAGTTAACAAACATGTACTGTATGTATTTTTATAGCATGCTTTCATACATAAACGAAAATCAAAATGGCGGCAATATATTAACGTGCTTGAAATTTCTTTATCTCGATCATCGGTTATCTCGATGCTTTTTGGCAACCCCCTAGGACATCGACATAACCGGGTTCCACTGTGTGTATATACAGTGAGGAATATAAGTATTTGAACACCCTGCTATTTTGCAAGTTCTCCCACTTAGAAATCATGGAGGGGGTCTGAAATTGTCATCGTAGGTGCATGTCCACTGTGAGAGACATAATCTAAAAAAAAAAATCCAGAAATCACAATATATGATTTTTTTAACTATTTATTTGTATGATACAGCTGCAAATAAGTATTTGAACACCTGTCTATCAGCTAGAATTCTGACCCTCAAAGACCTGTTAGTCTGCCTTTAAAATGTCCACCTCCACTACATTTATTATCCTAAATTAGATGCACCTCTTTAAGGTCGTTAGCTGCATAAAGACACCTGTCCACCCCATACAATCAGTAAGAATCCAACTACTAACATGGCCAAGACCAAAGACAAAATTGTACACCTCCACAAGGCTGGAAAGGGCTACGGGGAAAAGTTTTTACGTCTTAAGTTTGCCAATGACCATTTGGATGATCCAGAGGAGTCATGGGAGAAAGTCATATGGTCAGATGAGACTAAAATAGAACTTTTGGGCCATAATTCCACTAAACGTGTTTGGAGGAAGAAGAATGATGAGAACCATCCCAAGAACACCATCCCTACTGTGAAGCATGGGGGTGGTAGCATCATGCTTTGGGGGTGTTTTTCTGCACATGGGACAGGGTGACGGCACTGTATTAAGGAGAGGATGACCGGGGCCATGTATTGCGAGATTTTGGGGAACAACCTCCTTCCCTCAGTTAGAGCATTGAAGATGGGTCGAGGCTGGGTCTTCCAACATGACAATGACACGAAGCACACAGCCAGGATAACCAAGGAGTGGCTCTGTAAGAAGCATATCAAGGTTCTGGCATGGCCTAGCCAGTCTCCAGACCTAAACCCAATAGAGAATCTTTGGAGGGAGCTCAAACTCCGTGTTTCTCAGTGACAGGCCAGAAACCTGACTGATCTAGAGAAGATCTGTGTGGAGGAGTGGGCCAAAATCCCTCCTGCAGTGTGTGAAAACCTGGTGAAAAACCACAGGAAACGTTTGACCTCTGTAATTGCAAACAAAGGCTACTGTACCAAATATTAACATTGACTTTCTCAGGTGTTCAAATACTTATTTGCAGCTGTATTACACATATAAATAGTTAAAAAATCATACATTGTGATTTCTGGATTTTTTTTTAGATTATGTCTCTCATAGTGGACATGCACCTACGATGACAATTTCAGACCCCTCCATGATTTCTAAGTGGGAGAACTTGCAAAATAGCAGGGTGTTCAAATACTTATTTTCCTCACTGTATATATAATATATATACACACACACACAAATACAACTTCTTTTGTTTCCTATCTATTTTCCTATCTGTTGAGATAAAACCAGTAAAAAGGTAAATTAAAAAACATAGGGCAATACAGTATAAATCTGATAAGAGTGAGATAGTTTACAAAGTTTCTCTTTGCTGTTTTGAAATTGAATTTCAGCCAGGCTCATCATGACCTTCTTTAAAATTTTAGCATTTTTTTAAACTAGTAATAAATCTTTTGTTTAACTATACTTTAAGTACAAATTCAAAAGTACTTAAACTTTTCACACACTTATATTTTATAAACATAAAATTATAAACATAAAAATGTGTATTAATATGAATAAAAAGGTGATACGGAATATTAACATGGAGAAAATACACAGACAGGATAATAATAAAATGCTAAACAAGTTAAGGGGAAAAAAAATCCAGTAGTCCCTTGAGTAGACTTGTAGTATGCCCTGAAACCAGCAGGAACAATTGTTGAATAGAAAACAGTAAGCAAATAACTACACCAGAACAACTGGCTTCAGTTGTGTAGGACCACATGCAAAAATCCCTCTGTTAAAATAAGTCTGAATTTATGTCTAAAATATGTGCACCAGCATTTAGATAAATCAGACCTCTTTTAAAATATGAGAAGACAGAAATAAAAGTCTTGGCAATAGTTTAACTCATTGTGTTTGAAGAAAGAAGGTAAATATGTTTACTAGATTCACATTAAAGCATGGTGGTGGAAGCATCCTGGTATGTTGCTGCTTTTCATATTATTGAAGGAGACTTAAAAATACACTTTATGGGCAAAAGTTTGTGGTCATACCTGACCATACAATCACCTCCACTCTTCTGGGAAGATGTTCAGTTAGATTATTGACACCTGACCATAAGGTTCATATGTGCTTTTTCAACATCCTGTTCCACATTTAGTCCCCATTTGCTGATATATTGTCCTCTTCTCTTCTGGAAAGATGTTCCACTGATATGTGCTCATTAATCCCCAGGGGTGTTGGTGAAGACAGCTAGTGATTTAGTGTGATGAGGAGGCTTGGGGTGGAGTCAGCATTTTAAGATGCAGTTTATGCATTTGAGAAAAGCCCTTAACCTTTAACTGCTCAGTTCAATGTATGAGATAATAGTTCTAGATTAGTCTGCAATCAAAAAACTATAAAACATGCTACAGTAGGGTTGTGGTCCAAGCGTCAAATCAGAACTTCCACTTTTTAACTCTAACCGATATAAACCATTTCTTCATTAAGTTATGTAGGGCATTGCCATGCTACATCAGGTATTGGTGAAGTGAAGGTCAAATTTAATGCTTTCACATTCTAAGACATCGTATACAACTATGTACCTCGAACAGTGCGTTAAGAGTTTGGGGAAGAACCATATTTGTATATTTGTCTCGATACGTTTGTTTATTTGTTTCCATATAGTGTATAATGAATACATATTTTCAAGTTTGTAAGTTAAGATATAGTAATAATTAAAAGTGTCACATTTTTTATTTTCCTTTAATATGTTGGTATATATTTGTATTGATTATGATTGTTGGATTGTACTCAGTAAGAACTGAAGTGCATACATAATGGAGTACTGCTTCATCACATGACTGCCTGGGCAGTGTCATGTGATCCAGTGCAAACTGTAGTTACTGTTATTATTGTGATACTGATTTATTTTGGCAGATATATATATATATATATATATATATATATATATATATATATATATATATTTTTTTTTTTTATACTTATAATACAGAAGTCTCACAGAAATACTGTACCTTTCCGAAGGAAAGTTGTTACTATTATAAGTGCATTAATATAAACCTTTAGATTTTTCTGCAACATTATTGTCTGTGCTGCTGTTGTAGACAATTCATTGTATTGTATAATATTATTATACAATTATACACATAAAGCACATGCACTTCTGTTTCCACTCTGTTGGTGCAGGAGCTGAATCATGTCTTCCAACTTAGGATGTGCTTTTTTTTTTTAAGCTTTACGCAGCCTGGGGCCGTGCTGATAAGTAACATTCAGGCGTGGAATTGCAAATCACTGCCCTCCCTCCAGTCTGCTTCTTTTTTCGTTAGCTCTGTGTGCATCACTCTCCTTCCACTTATTTACCTCATGGCCTCTTTTCACACAGCCTAATAAAAAATACATGCTCACTCCAGATTCCGCGTCCCTGTACTGTGCTCTGCCGTGGCGTGATGCGAATTGTGGTGCCGTACGCTTTATAGGGACTGATTCACAGAGATTTTGGAATACACGCTGGGGCACGCAGTTCTCCTACTGTACGTTGCAATCATCATTCAGCACGGCAGGGATACACGTGACAACACCCGTCATAGGAACAAAGTACTTGTGTTTTTTTTTACGCTGCCAAACAAAATCCCTGGAGTGCTCAGGATAAAAAAAAAAGAGATAAAGAATGAGTCGTCATACACCATCGCTTTTACGTTTTAACGATACATCACCAGCATATGAATTCCATTTATCTTACAGAAACCATTACGTTCTTTGTATCCATTGCTTCAGCAAGTTATATAAATGGTGTATCGAATGTTTTGAAATGCTTATCTACGTCTAATACCATCGTCTATCTGAATACTCGATTTCGACTGGATAGAAGGTGTTTGATCACGTTTCTAATTTAAATGCATATGAACAACTGTAATTGTAATGACATACAGATACAGTTGCAAGCAGAGTAAGATGGCTATTGTAAACATTTCTTACTGATTTTGCCAAGCATGTTTTTTGCATTTCGTTTAACCTACATGGCGCATATGGTGATTTAAATAAATGGGACAGCAAAAGCTGAATTTGACGAACTTGAGAAAACAAAGTTAAAATGAGAAACATAGGGGAAAACAGCACAAGGAATTAACACCAACAGCTTCATTGTTAGTAGAGATGTGGCACAGACTCACAGGATATTCCAAATGGATCCAGGCAGAGGTATCTGCTATGAGGCCTTCAGAAATCAGCATTGTGGGAAAATTTTACACATTAACACACAAAAATGTGTCTGTTGCTTTAACCAATATGTAGTGTAGCAAACTACACAAGCTTAAATATATCCGTTTGGATTCCATTCCACAAAGGCTGACAGAGGTGAGATCATTGATTTTGTCACAAGATATACAAGATGTTTTTTTGCAAGATGCACTTTTAAAGTAAAGTGGGACATTGTAAGAAATGGTCAGCACCATGGTCAGTGTAAAACAGTTAAGCTTTTTCATGAACTATTTATACATTGGCGTTTTTCTTTCCTGCACAAAAACATACAATTTGCCTTCATTTTAAATCTCCAGGACGAAACCATAATACAAAGAAAATATGCACAAAAAATGCGCAAAAACTCTGGGTCATTTTATGAGTTTAACATCGATGCTTCTGCTAGAGATGTATTCAGGTGGCGCAGCTGCGGCTGAGAGGAGACTCGTTGAATTGTGTTAATTGGGCTTCTTGCTTTAGTAGTGCCATTAATTCTTGGTGCAAGAGATACCTGTGTGTGATTCAGCACCCTGGTATACTGAGTTTCTTTATAATATTGATGGTTTCTACAGCCTTGGCTTTGTAAATGATCGTCTTATGAGGTGAATTGATTCAGGTTGGACACCACTTAAGGTCTTGGCATGAAATGTACAGGCTGCCACTTTATAACTTAAAGGGAAGTGTTTTGAACTGCATTTTGGTGAAGATGGTAAGAGAACGTCCATTTATAGCCATATATACCAACGCAAAAGTCGCAGCGGGAACATAAGTTTGTTTCTTGGTTATTTCACTATATTTACTGTAAATAAATGAATAAAAATTACACTTCTGCTATTAAAAACTGATAAATGTGGGTGAGGTTTTAACATAAGATATACCTTTATTCATTCTACAGTGGGGAAATTTGTGTTACAGCAAAGAAAAAGAAATGTCCAAATATGTAAAAAAAAAAAAAAGTAGAAACATAAAACAGTAATAATGTCTCCTCTTCTGCTTTTCCTCTATATACTTTATATACTCTAGTATATGATTAGAGTGTTTTATTTGTTACTTTAACAAATTAATGTAAAGGACTACAAAAAGA
Source organism: Silurus meridionalis (assembly GCF_014805685.1). Taxonomy (NCBI): domain Eukaryota; kingdom Metazoa; phylum Chordata; class Actinopteri; order Siluriformes; family Siluridae; genus Silurus; species Silurus meridionalis. The sequence continues at coordinate 6,280,147 of NC_060895.1, read as the reverse complement.
ATGCCAGTACTTAGCATTTTTAAGGTCTGTAACGTTTTTTTTAAGTACTGGTTGTTTTTTTATTTTTTGTTGTTGTTTTCACTCATTTCAGAGATGCTGATGTTCCTCGTTGCCTCTGGTGATGTGAGAACAAGCATTTAAATCTTTAGTTTCTTGCTACTGAAATTCTGTGCTCACATCCATACATACACTGGACACAAAGTCCCATTCAAGATTTGCTCTTATTATAACCTCTACTCTTCTGAGATGTTGTTCCACTAGCTTATGGACTGTGCTTGTGGAGATTTGTGCTTATTCATCCACAAGGGTGTTGGTAAAGTCTGAGGGATACAGTCAGCGATTCAAATCATCCCAAAAGTGTTCAGTAGGTTGAGATCAGAGCTTTGAGGCAGGCCACTCAAAATGTTATACTCCAACTCATGTAAACCATATCTTAATAGAGGAATGATTTACTTATTGTAAGACAATGCCTTTATTTTCCCCCCTTAGTGAGGCAAAAAATAAATCTGCCTCACAACTTATGACTTCACACCTCATTTGGCAGCAGAAAAGCAAACAGCAAAAAAAAAGCCATTACAAGCTCAGCATACTGAACTGCATATATTTGAAGAATTGATGGACCATGTTTTTTTGTACATATACAATTTCCACCGTATTGACGTTTCTCTCATTTTATTTATTTTCTTCTCTCATCTCTCTCTACAGGAACCTGGTGCCAGTCACCCAGTTGTACGTGAGTGTGGACGCCAGCACCAAGGACAGCCTGAAGCGGATAGATCGTCCTCTATTCAAAGACTTCTGGCAGCGCTTCCTAGACAGTCTTAAAGCCCTTGGGGAGAAGGTGAGCACAGTGTACACTGCTAAAGTAAAGATTCGCTGATACACAATAAAGTCAGAATGCGTTCAGACCCCTTTGTGGTAGCAGCCTTATGATAAAATTCCTATTAGTCTTAAATTAAATTCATAATACATTTTCATATTTTATTTATTATAATGAATAATAATTAAAACTAATCTTTTTTTTTTTTTTATAATTTCTGCTCTTCATGCTTCATATTGACTTATCTGATAAAGGCTTCATTACTGAAGGGCAAGACAAAAGCCTCTCTTCAGTGCAATTAAAGTAATAAGTCTTGTGGTCATTCTGCCAAAAAAAAGCCCGGGTCAGTGGAGTGTTACAGTGATGGTTGACCTCCTGCAAGTTTCTCTCATCTCCACACATAATCTCTTGAGCTCATCAGACCTTTGGTCACGCCTCTTACCAAGTCCTTTCTCTCATGATTGCTCAGTTTGGCCAAGCAGCCGACTTTAGAAAGAGTTGTTCCAGTCTTCTATTTAAGAATTATGGAATTTGCTGTACTTTCGGAAATCTTCAATGCCTGAAGATTTTGCGTGAAATTTGTTTTTTTGCTTTGAATCTGTGCTTGGACTCAATTCAGTCTCTGAGCTTTCCAGTTTCTTTAACCTCACAGCTTGGTTTTTTCTTTAAGGTGCCTTTTCAGCTTTTAGTGTGGAATATATTCACTGATTTTAGAATTAAGGCCATTCATAATAGTAAATTATTCTATTCTTATGTATTTGGTTGTATTTGTTAAACCTTCTTGTTGGGAAAAGGACCTTGTCACTTTCCTTGTATAGGAGCAAGTTATTGATCATCTTTCAGGCGTTCATATACAGTGGAACCCGGTTATGTCGATGTCCTAGGGGGTCGCCAAAAAGCATCGAGATATGTGCATGCACGTGTTTTTGAAGGGGTTTTTACACAACAGCGTTGCTGCGATTTGTTTGATGAAGGCATGCTATAAAAATGTACATACGTTTGTTAACAACAAAAGGCATAAGTTCACCTTCTAACAGCAGAGATTCACCAGTATACAATACAAACCACCGTCCATTCTCCATACAAACCTTTATTATTTTCTCCAACATTATAAACACACAGATCGCTCAAAAAAAAAAAAAAAACAGCGGCTGCACAGTGCCGTCTCACATTTAGTCCACATGTGGAAAAAAAAGAAAAATAAACAGTAATTACGTTTCTGAAAACTTATGACCATCAGGCTGAAGTAATCCGCACAAACACACAAAGCAAAGTGTCCGAAAAAACTTACGTCCGCGATGCCGAGGGGGAGATAAGCCGAGAGAGAGAGAGAGAGAGAGAGAGAGAGAGATTGTGAATGGAAAAATAGGAAATTAAAAGTACGCGACCGGCGGCATGGCACGGCCGGAAAAACCCAAGATCCAAAACCGAACCGAAACCAAAAGCGAGGGATAGAAAAGTCGAAGGGCGAAGGCGTGGCAGGTGCTTTCGGCCGCTTTCTCTGAAGCTCGGCTTCAACTCCTTACCGAGAGCCGTGCTCCTTACCGGCGCGTCGCTCCTTACCGAGAGCCGTGCTCCTTACCCTGCTCGCGCCGGTAAGGAGTTGAAGCCGAGCGCCGCGCTCCGTTCATCGAATAACATTTAACAAAAAAATGCATATGTGCACTTACTAACAGCAGAGATTCACCAGTATACAATACAAACACCTGTAGTATCTGTAAGGTTTGATTTTTCCGCCACTTTCGCGAGTTCTTCTGCGGCTGCACAGTGCCGATCGACATAACTGACGTTAAAATTTCAAATTTTTCCCCTCTTGTGCTCGACATATTAGTGTTCGGCGACATAAAAAAAGTCGACATAACCGATAAAAAATGCTTAGAAAAAGCGAGAATTTGGCGGTTCCACTTCAAAAACGTCGACCTAATAGGGTTGTCGAGTTAACCGAGGGCGAGATAACCGGGTTCCACTGTATTATATATGGTAAAAATTCTCTCTGGAATCTGGTGAACAGCTGCAGTGCAAAACTGCATTCTGGAGTGGTGTTTGCAAAAGTTAATTGGCTTAATAAGGTCTGTCTGGATTTAAAACCTATAAGACTTCAGGGCATGTTATTCTTAATCAAGAAAAAAATCCGCAACATTTAACCCAACATAAACAGATGTCTCTCTTTCTAAATGATTCTTTCTGAATTTGCCAAAGCTAGACTCCAATCCAAGTGTAGAAACACTGATGAAGCAGGGAAATAGAATGCACCTGGACTAAATTGCAAGCGTCATCGCAAAGAGTCTGTGAATACTTAGGTCAGTGTTTTTTAAATTGGTTATCACATTGCACATTGAAGTGTTCAGTCTAAATTAGTATAGTATTCAGTTTTTTTCTAGAAAAAATAAAGGGATGTCGATACTTTCTGAATTTATTAGAAGGACAGCGCGTGTAGAACATTTTGGAGACAAAGTGAGGCAGGCACGATTGAGATGGTTTGGACATGTGCAGAGGAGGGATACATTGGTAGGAGAATGCTGAAAGGAAAAAGGAAAAGAGAAAGGCCAAGGAGGAAGTTTATGGATGTGGTGAAGGAAGACATGCAGGTAGTTGGTTTGAAAGAGGCAGATGTAAAGGAAATGGGGTTATGGAGACGGATGATCTGCTGTGGCGACCCCTAATGGGAGTAGAATGGGAGAAGAAGAATACTTTCTGAATCATAAGAAGCATAAATACAGCTCCTACTGTATATAACTACAGGTGTGATGAGTTAAAATGAAATATTGACATAGCCACAGCAGAAAGCAGGACCCCAACATCCAGGATATCCTGTACCTTAACCCTCTTATGTTTCTTCCTATGCCATTGCTGAGTTTGTTGGCAGTTTTAAATATATATTCCAGCTAGATTTATTACACATGGCAGGGAACTGTTTAGAAAGTGTGTGTGTGTGCCATGTACAATTCGACATCTGAACATTAGTGTGTGCATTAGGAAAGATGACAGAAGAAAGTTGTAAGTTTGAAAGCTAAGTGAAAGCAAGATTGCATGAATTTTATCTTACATGAATGTCAAACTAAAATAGTCCTGAGTGTTTCCAACCCCCTGAAGCCGCCTCGATCTTTTTTGTGTGTTGTACCCTATTTGTTTATGCGATGAGCTTTTAGAAAGTTGGAAACATGACCACATGTGATTACACTGCGAGTTTTGCGCTCCAACTTCAAACGATTTCCAGTTGCTCTTTTGCAAAACAAAGCCGAATGGTAGACCTTTTATTTGTTTGAACTTGAAACACAAGATTCCTCTAGATTATGGAGTGTTTGTGTGGAGATTTGTGCTTGCGCAGCCACAAGGACGTTATTCAAGTCACATATTGATGTAGGGTGAGGAGGTCTGGCATTCCAGTTCATCTCAGAGCTGTTCAATAGGGTTGAGTTCGGAACGCTATAGTAGGCCACTCAAGATCTTGCACTCCAACCCATGTAAACCATACCTTCAGGGTGTTCTCTTTGTGCACATTGCCATTGTCGTGCTGGGACAGGTTTGGGTCTCCTAGTTGAAGTGAAGGGGAAGTTAATGCTATCGCATCTGAAGGCATCCCATACGACTGTGTGCACCTTCATTGTTACAGGTCAAGGAAGAACCACGTATGGCTGGAAAATCTGGTGTCACCATACAGTATAGTGTACAGTGAGAGGGAATACACATTAAAGCATACTGCATTTTTTTAAAATTATTTTATATACTTATAGTTTCAATAAAAAATCTTCTGTATCCATGTCACATAATGTACAGTGCAACCTCGATATTCGCGGGGGTTCCGTTTTATGACCCCTCGCGAGTAAAAGAAAATCGCAAGGTTTTGACTCTCTCCTTTTGATGGTTGCTTTTTTTTACTCTTAGTCCGATTCCAAATAAGAAGTCGCGAACTATCTAGGTCGCGAGTATCGAGGTTCCACAGTACTTCAGTGCGAGTACGGTTTCTCCAAGCGTGACCAGCTGGAATATTGCCAATAACCAAGAATGTTGTTCTAATCCGACAGCATTTGCTCTGGACACCTGTAGACGTGATTCTTGAAGAGGTTGTTGAAGTGGAGATGATTGTTGTGCAGATCATTGCTTATTATACTCTGTTGTATATAATTACTGTGCCTGTTGCTTTCAGGTTGTTCTGCAACTCTATTTCTGGTACTACTGACCTCTCTATTTACTTCATCCTCATTCAGTGTGAGAATGTGCTATGGAATTAAGGATGGTTAGTTATGGCTCTGTGAGCTTTATATCCATATTTAATTGAATGGCATTGACCCAATGAAGTTTACAGTATGGTCTTAGAAATGGCTCCAGAACTTTGGCTGGTGAGAACTTTTTGTTTACACTGTTCTGCTCAGGGACGAGCTTGCGTTCCACTGAGAGAATGAGGGAATAGGGAGCTTCTTCCTGCAGGCTATTCAGGCCCTCAATCTGCCAACACCTAGGACTGGTTATACATAGACTATACAGTACAAATTGGATTTTTCTGCACAACACCCACACACCTAGTATTCCTGTGGATACATGGCATATCCTGTATTATAAATAATTATTTTCCACTTCAACTCCATGTAATGCACATAATATTGCACATATTTTAAATGCCACATACAGTTTTTGCCATCTGCCTTCACGGGTTAAAGAAGTAAGTCTGAAAATCTGTTGTATAATTAGACGTTTTATAGTAATGATAATAATGAAACTTTAAGGGGTTTAATGTGCACCCCACCAGCTTTCAGTATAAACTCCACCAGGGGCAGTGACAAAAAGGAATAAAAAGGTAAAGAAATGACTAATGTTTAAACTGACAGACTCAAGTGTCTCATGCCATAGAATGTATCCACCGTTTTAAATGTCTTAAACGTAAGAACGTATAACGTGTCAGCTAACAAACATGAGTTTATATCTCTGCAACACTTGGGTCCAATTGGCAAACACCTAAGTCAAGTTTATTTCTATAGAAAATGGACATTGTCTCAAAGCAGCTTGGCAGGATTTAAGAATTAATGTGAACAATGTGTGTTTATCCCTGATGAGCAGCCATGGCAACTGTGGCAAGGAAAAACTTCCTCAGATGGTATGAGGAAGAAACCTTGAGAGGAACCAGACTCAAAATGGGAACCCTTCTCATTTGGGTGACATCAAAAGTGTGATTATAAATCTTTAAAACAATACAAACACCGGAGAGTGAGAACTAACATGAGCACTGGAGTATAAGATTATAAGTAATGATCTTTCTACAGTCTTATACAGTCTATATGGTTATAAAACTAGGAGCTACTGAGCTCAACATTTGCGATCATCACAGATCCAACACCAGCTTCTCCATGCCGGAGTCTTTAAACACTCAAAGAGATCCAATATCCAAACTCCACACGAAGTGGAATCCAAATGGCGCTGGTACGTCTCTAGATGGTTCAGGATGTTTGCGAGTTCGGCATCTACTTCTTTAAAGGTTCATAATCTTCATGAGGTGGGACGTGACTGGAGCTGGTGCAACCTCAGGATGCCTTGGGATCCGTAGAGAAGCAGCGGAGAGGAATTAGCGTAGCTTCTGTTCATGATATTAACAAGCACAAGTTGATAATGTGCATGTGCTCAGAAGTTCTGGAACACAAGGTTATGGTGTGATGTGTGTTATGTGTAGCTTTACTAAAAAAGATACGCCTTTAATCTGCACTTAAAGTTTAGGAGCTAAATGTGAGAAACTCTACCGCCTTTAGTGGACTTTGCTATTCTAGGAACTACTAGAAGTCTGGAGTTTTGAGATCTCAAAGAGTGTGACGGATTGTAGCGTGTTAGAAGACTGGGTAGATACATGGACGCTAAACCATTTAGTGTTTTGTAAGTAAGTATCAATAGTTTGTATTTGCTTCGAAACTTAACAGGTAGCCATTGTAGGGATGGTAAGATTGGGGTTATATGGTCATATTTTCTTGACCTCGTGAGAACTCGTGAGTGACTGCTGCATCCTGAACTATCTGTAGCTTGTTTATTAATGATGCAGGACATCCACCTAGTAGTGCATTACAATAGTCTATTCTGGAGGTCATGGACAAGCTTCTCTGCATCAGATATAGACAACATGTTTCTTAGCTTAGCAATATTTCCAAGGTGAAAGAAGCCTGTTTTTGTAATATGGGTGATATGATTTTCAAAAGACAAGTTGCTGTCTAAAATAACTCCTTAGTGTGAAATATTAACGTGATCTGAGGATACATGAGCAGTTTCAGAACAGCACCACCTGCTAGTCAAGAGTTATTAATTATTTTATGTTTATGTATTCTGTTAATTTGTAGTGTCATGCATGAGGCATAGCAAGTTAAATCATAAAAAATGTTATTATTTCAGTAATATTAACTGTTGGCCATTTTGAATTGTGTGTTAAGACTATGTATTTTATAAACTCATTGCAGTAAAGTGATTGGACAATAGCACTTCAACATTAAAGAATTGCTAATAGTTGTAAATAATTTTTTTTTCATAAAAGTGCTATATAGCTACAACTAATTACGTGACTTGATTATTGCTAAAGTAAAAAGTTTGAAAGTTTTTTACTCATAAATTCAAAGCCGCACTGTAAATATCCCTCCCCCCTTTTTTCTAACCTGAAATGCCTCTGCTATCATGAAAGTTTCATTTCCCTGTTCAGCTCTATTTATTTTTTCTTTACTCATCTGTCAGCATCCTTAAGCCTCTTTGTCATTTGAGCTCTATATCATACAGTGGTGGGCGGTCAGGGCCAGCAAAGCCTTCTCTGCTGGCCTAAACACTATCAGAAGCACTGACCTACATTTACAACCTAAATTCTAATATTTGTTCTATGAAATTGTATTAATTTATTCCAACAGTTTCTTCTTTTCATTTCGTAGCGCTTCTCCTGGCTGCACTGCTTCCAGTAGGTGTATGTGGACATTAGATTTTTTTTGTCCAATCAGATTTCAGCCTCAATGTGCTGCCATGTCAATCTAATCTGCCCAGGGTCTTCAAACTCAGTACTGCTGGTGTTTTTACCATAGTCTCCTTAAGAAATAGCTGTTTCTTTAACCAATCAGATTTTATTCGCCTCACAGCTAGCTGGCCCAGAATAGCCTCAGCATTTTTCCGCCCTCCGATTGGTTGGTCCAAGGGGAAAATGTTACAGCTAAGTTCGACTGGCAAAACACGTATGTAGTTAATAGTGTATTACAACATTTGAGTTAGACTTTTTTATGCCTACGGAGGAAGAGAAATTGATTCGAACATACTTAAAAATACATTTTCAAGAAAAGCTAGACATTGTGAGGAGAAGTCGGCCAACCCCGAAGCTAGCTAGCTTGTCTCAGCCCAGGAAAGGGTTTGTTCACCACTTCCACTTTTACAGCCTCTGACGAGCGGTGCAAATTGAGTCTGCATCTCTGGTGAGTAAGTTGTATTTTATTTTATTTTTTTACGTTTTTGTTATGTTATTAGACAAATATTAATTCTGAACTGCTCCAGATGATGTACCTGGCACAGTTGCGGTTGTAGTGGAGAGGTTTGGAGCTTGCTTTAGTAAAATGGTTTTCACCCTCCATATGTGAAAATCCCTCTCTCTGTGTTCTCCAATCTTGTGAAATGTTATAGGAGGAGATTAAGTGCTGTCTTGTTGGCAAAAGGAGGTTGTACAAAGTATTAACATCAGGGGTGCCAATAATTGTGGCACACATGATTTCAAGTTTTTTTTTTTTCTAAATGTGTGATTTTTTTTTACCACCAAAGTAATGTACTTAAATAAAAGGTTGGATTTTTCTCTTTTTTTGCATTTGGGTTCTATGTTGTTTTAAAAAAAAAGGAGAATTTTTAGAAGTCCACGACCACATCTTAAACAGGGGTGCCAATAATTGTGGAGGGCACTGTATATATATAAATATAAAAGCTGTTTTTTGTTTTGAGATACTGACAAGGGAACAAATGTTTATAGCTTCTATACAGCAATTTGTTTTGCTGACGTTCCACAACATTAAGCATGATTATAAGCAGATAGAAAGAATGCGCGGCTTACACCTGTGACACAGTAGATCAGTCTGAGAGCTTTTGTTGTCGTCTTTCTTCACTTTCATGAACTTGGCTGCAGTTATTTTGAGCGAATTTAGCAGATATGTGGAAACTTGTGGAGCCAAAAATTAAAGTAATTTAAAAATTAAAGAAACTTAAAAGTTAAAGAAACTTGTGGAGCCAAAATTTTTCTTTAAGTAATACTATAGGATTGATTTGGAATGACACTTACATACAGAATAAAAACACAGAGAAGCTACTTTACCTGATGGTATACTGTATCTGACAAAAGTGAGTACACCTCTCAGATTTCAGCAACTATTTTAGTATCTATTTTAAGAATCAATATTATATAAATTAAACTTGGATATATTTTAGTCAGTGTGCAGCTTCTATAGCAGTACAGATTTATTGCCAACTAAAAATAACCCAACATATAGCCATTATTGTCTTAAAAAAAACTGTCGACAAAAGTAAATACACCGTGAGTTAACATGCCAAAGCTGTGTTCAGAGGTATTAATATTTTGTGAGCACCACTGTTGTCTAGCAGTGCCTTAATCCTCCTGGGCATGGAATTTAGGGGTCCTAGGGTCCTCTTCCACTCCTCCGTAATGACATCACGGAGCTGCCGGATGTTAGACACATTGTGCTTTTCCACCTTCCGCTTGTTGATGCCCCACAGGTTTTCAGTAGGTTTCATGTGATTAAAAGGATACTCTTGGACATGATTAAGAAAGGTAAAAGTTATTCTGCTGTAGGATGCCATTAAGGAATCAATGAATCTTCTGATTGCCACATAAAGAAGGACGAAAAGAATATAAGGAAGACTGCATTATTGGTTTTTACCAAGACTACAAAGGGGGTTGTAACTTCTCACAATAAGGCCATTGTAAGGATGGAGTCTGCATTAGCCCTGTGGATCAATGACTGCAGGAAGAAGAATATCTTGCTGGATACCAACACCATCCGCATTAAAGCAATGAATCTTTACAACAGTTTTGCTGAAAGCGGTAATATTCGCAGTAGTCATGATGACAACGGCGATGACGCAGAAGCAGGACCATCAAGTGCTTCTCCCAGCAGATCAACCGCATTCAAGGCCAGCAAGGGCTGATAAGTTTGATAAGTTTCAGAGACGCTTTGGGCTCAAGAGCATTTTTCTGCAGAGAGAAGCTGCCTCTGCGGATAAAGCAGGAACCGAGGAGTACGTGAACAACACATTCAAAACTACCATCGAGGAAGGGGGTTACAAGCCTGAACAAGTTTTTAATATGGATGAGACGGGCTTATTTTGGAAGCGGATGCCGTCTTTTACTCGTATTATGAAGGATGAAGCCAAAGCCCCTGGATTTAAGGCCCAAAAATATTGTGTAACTTTGATTATGTGTGGGAGGGCTGCAGGGCTTATTTATGAGTCAAAAATCCCAAGGGCCTTAAAAAACAAGAATAAGAATATGTTGCCTGTGTACTGGATGTCCAACCCTAAGGCCTGGATCATGTCCGATTGGTTCCACCAGTGCTTGATACCGGAGATCAAGCTTTATTTGACAGAGAAAAACCTTGAATTCAAAGTGCTTCTTATCATGGACAATACTGGAGGCCACGCTGCCGATCTGTCGTATGATGTTCAGCTAGATAGAGTGCAGATAGAGTTCTTGCCTCCGAACACCACATCGCTGATTCAGCTCATGGATCAAAGTGTTATTTGTGCTTTTAAGGCTCTCTATACATGAAACACCCTGCAAAATCTTGTTGAAGCTAGGTATTCGGATGAAAAGTTCTCACTAAAGTCGTACTGTCGTGACTACACAATTTGATCATGTCTCCTAAATATTTAGAGGGCTTTAAAGAAGATGAAGAGTAAAACATTGTGGCCAGAAGTGGTCCACGATTACAAGGGATCCATCACTTTGCGGTAGATAATGCAGTGAAGCTGGTGAAATGCAGATAATGCAGTGAAGATGGCTTCAATTATATGACTTCTGACAACGTTAATGATCTCATCAATGCCCAATTAAAACCGTTGGTAGACAAAGATAACGGAGATGACTAAGTCTTTAAGCGAAGAAAGGAACAAGAGGGAGTAGGGGTTGTTGAAGAGGAGGTTGGCCTAACACCCGAGCTCCTCGCAACACTTGTCAGACTGTCTAAAGAACTTTAACATCTTGCTCAAGTATGGGACCCCCATATTCTTCATTTGTTGTCGTTTTCAAATGCAATCGAGGGTAGCATGTCTTCTTATAAAAACCTTCTCACCCAGAAGAAAAGGCTGCGCCAGCAACTCCCTATAACTCTGTTCAGCACTCGGAAGAAGACACCAGTTACGCCTACACCTTTAGCGACAACAAAAGGTATGGACAAGGGAAGATACTGCACCACTGGATGAAGTGGTGCTTTCAGAAGAGCTGTAATGCTTTTTTTGGGTATGCAGTACATTCATTTCATCGCCATCATCATTAGTACAGCAACCTTAATTCATAATCATCTTCATTATTCAAGATGTATCTTCACTGGCGAGTATTCATATAGAATTTTTTTTTGTTAAAATTACGTAGATTTAAGAATATTGAAAAGTTTATAAGAGTTTCGGGACGGTTTATAAACCCTTCAGATATACGTGGGGTGGGGGGTCCGGAACATAACCCCCGCGAAAGGCGGGGGATTACTGTAGTTGCAATGTGTGGCATATTGTCTGAGCACTGACAAACAAACCTTCCGCTTCTGCAACCTCTAAAGCAATGCTGGCAGCACTCATGCATCTGTTCCTTGAAGCAGCTTCTGCACTTATCGAAAAGGCATGAGGATTAAACTTCTTTAAAGAACCCTTGTGAGGCCTGTTCCGATTGAAATTCGTCTTGGAAAATTTGCCTTAGACCCTGGCCACTGTACTGTAACTCAGTTTCATGGTGTTACCGATCTTCTTTTAACCTGGGCCATCTTTGTGTAGAGCAATAATTCTCATTCTTAAATCCTCTGAGAGTCTTTGCCATGAGGTGCCATGTTAAACATACAGTGGTCAGTATGAGGGAATTGTACTCAAAGCATCTAATTTTAACTGCTCTAATACAAGATACACAAATTAGTATGGTCCTGTTAAGCTAAAAAAGAACATGATGAATAGGACATTGTGGCTTTGCATTGTTAAAGTAAACAAAGTCTCAACAGCTGCGCTTTTGTTGCCTGCTATTTTGACAGTATGTTGAATTATTTTTAGAAGACAGTAAATCTGTACTGCTATATAAGTTGCACATTGACTACTCCTAAAATACAGTGGAACCCAGTTATCTCGCCCTCAGTTATCTCGACAACCCTATTAAGTCGACGTTTTTGAAGTGGAACCGCCAAATTCTCGCTTTTTCTAAGCATTTTTATCTGTTATGTCGACTTTTTTTATGTCGCCGAACCCTAATATCTCGAGCACAAGGGGGGAAAAATTTACCATTTAACATCGGTTATCTCGGTGCAGCCGCAGAAGAACTCACGGAAGTGGCGGAAAAATCAAGCCTTACAGATGCTACAGGTGTTGTATTGTATACTGGTGAATCTCTGCTGTTAGTTAGTGCTAGTGTTCGTAGTGTTAGTAGGGGCGCGGCGCGGCTTTGGGAAGAAAAGCGCAGCCGTTGAGAGAGTGCCGGTGGGAAGGCACGTACCGGGAAACGCATGAGTGATAACGACCGCCGTGAACCAACATATACCAACAATAACGGACGGTGAGTGTGTGGAAGTTTAAATAGGAGCTGGTGATGATGATAAACGAGCACCATATGTGCTCGATTGAAGCCGGGAGCTTCAGAGAAAGCGGCAGAGAAAGCACCTGACACGGTGAAGGGGGCCAAAAGGGGGCGTGGCAGGTGGATTCCTGACAGATAAACATGTACTGTATGTTTTTTTTATAGCATGCCTTCATCAAACAAATCGCGGCAACGCTGTTGTGTAAAAAACCCCTTCAAAAACACGTGCATGCACATTCTCATTTATTAACGCACATCATGTACATAAAGAAATTTCAAGCACGTTAATATATTGCCGCCAATTTGATTTTCGTTTATCTCGATCATCGGTTATCTCGATGCTTTTTGGCGACCCCCTAGGACATCGACATAACTGGGTTCCACTGTATATACAAGTTTCATTTCTATAGTTTTGTTCTTTGAGAAGATACTAAAATGGTTGCCAAAATGTGCTCGGTGTACTCACTTTTGTGAGATACTGTATAGTAGATAGTAAATAGCAGACCTGGGCATTTTACAGCCTGCGGGCCACATATGGCCCTTTGGGCATCCCTGTCCGGCCCGCTGTATGTCAGTCATAAACACAGATGAACCAGTATTTATGCTGTGCATGCAATACAACTGTGTTGCTTTTATTTTGAAAAACCATGACATATTATTTACGTTTGGCCGCGCGTATCTTCGTCCATCTGCGACAGGTGTTGCTAGCCAGCTACCCCTGCCCCCCCCAAACAATGTCGGCTCACATAAAAAAAAAAAACGTTGATTCCGAATGCCGCGTTTTCAACAAGACATGGACTGCTAAATATTTCTTTACAGAAGTCAAAGGTAAAGCCATGTGCTTAATTTGTGGTACACAAGTCGCTGTGTTTAAGGATTACAATTAGAATCGCCACTACATGACCAAACACGAGGAGAAATATAAATGCTTATCTGGCACGCGAAGGAGTCAGAGGCTTTGCTAGCCAATCTGCAAACTCAACAAACGCTTCTTACAAAACTTTGCAAATCCAGATACAGATCCTCTATAACTGATGATCACCTCTCAGCTGTCCTTCGCATAGCCACCTCAGACATTCAGCCAGATTTCAGTGCACTTGTTCAAGTCCAAGACAGACTGGATTTTTCTCACTGAGCAAGTAAATTAAACTGAAAACGTCAAAAGCATTTATTGCTTTTTGTATAAAGTTGTTCAGTTGCTTATCTTTAACATACTGCAAAACACCTTTTTAGTATTTGTGATGATTAACAAGTTAAAAATAAAATTAAAGTGATTTTTTTTTTGTTTTAAACTGTTTATTACTTGCTTCACTCACTGTATTACTTTACTTACTAGCAGCTTATCAAAATGTATAATTTACTGCTTTTTACAATGGGAGAAAATTAATATCGAGCAGAATTAATTTCAAGTTATCATTGGTTTGGCCCTCCAACACAGTTCAGATTTTTAATGTGGCCCCCTATAGAAATTAATTGCCCAGCCCTGGTATATAGTATACTCTATATACTCAGATTCCACTCCACCTGTGATTTAGACCTTATCTCTCAAACAAAAATCATACATTTTTATTTATATAGGCAAATTTGTTTAAGTATTTATACCACATGTTCTTTTTGGCCAGAATCTGATATTTGGAGTGATTTGTACCTAATCTTTGTATTTAATGAAGCATATTGTATAATATGGTGAATTTTTGTGAGAGGAGATCATTTGATTTGCATATATATTTATAGACAGAGATCAATAGTATTTGTATTTTGGAGGGTGGAAGATCTAAAAAAAAAAATGGACTTTTGGTGTCTCATAGCTGAAAATGGGTTTTCTTTTGAGTCTGGTTCCTCTCAATGTTTCTTCCTCATACCATTTCAGGAAGTCATTTTGAGCTCATTAGGGATAAACATATAGGGACTAACATTTGATGCTGGAATTTATATTTAAAATCTGTTATTTTTGTAAAGATGCTTTGGGACAAGGTCTATTGTTACAAGTGCTGTACAAATAACATTGAATTGAATTTCCCTGTAAAATGCTATTGACAAAGGGGAGGTTTTGGCAGTGATGACTGCATAAATAAATAACTACATATAAATAATGCATTTTTGAATAAGGTGTACTGTATCAACAATGTAAAACATTTTGCTAAATGATTATAGTAGTAATCATTAATATTAAACACTTCTAGGAAGTGAATTCATAGGACTGTTTTTCTGCAAATACTCTTTAGTGAAAGAGGCTTTTGGTTTATGTGCTGGGAGGGAAAACAGCATGGATAATTTGTTCTGCGTGATCCTCCTCAGCTTCGAACTCGTTGACTTTCAATCTGCAGCGTAAAAATGTGCAGTGTTGTTTATTAGCAAAGCTGTAGTTTATTCTAGTAAAAGTAAAAGAGCTCACCTTTCATTTGAGTAAAAGTGCAAAAATATTTGCCTTCAAATGTACTTAAGTATCCACAGTACTATGATTTTTTTTTTATTGCTAGGGGTTTAAATGTACATGTATTTGTACCGAAAGCAATCCTTTTTATGTGCGGAACATAGTTAAAATCTGAGTTCCCTCAGGAACATATCAAGTGGTGGACTGCAAGCATTTGAGTGCATTTTTATTATTATTAAACTTAAAAACATACACAATGCCGGAAGTATAAAAAAGAAACTAGAGTTAGCGCAGTGTCAATGTGGTTACTCGCTCTAAATAAGATTTGTTTTGCGCACGCATGAAAACTTAAAAGCATCCCCAGCCCCAATGTTAACTGCTAACCAGGAAGCGGCTAGTGGCTCAACCTAGCGCTATTAGTTCTTTAGGGATTCTAATTTTAGCACACTAATCTATTAATAGAATGACAGAGTCTAACACACATTAATATTTATTAAAATTATCGCTATCCCAAAACCTTAGTTTTTAACTACTTCAAAAAAATCGGCACGTATGTTGTGGCAAGTTAGAGCCAGGAGGGTTTTTTTTCATCGTTATTACTCTAAAAATGTTCTGCTTGTTGTTGAATTGACACTGAACTGCTAAGTAGACACCACCAAGCGGCAATCAAAACAGAGTGCGTGCTCCACCATGATTGGTGGCTTGTTTTGTGCTTGACCTCTTTTTAATTTATTTAAATTTTTTTTTTTTAATCTATCCACTCCAACAAGAAGAAACGACTGATTTCACAAAACGTAGTTGGTAAAAAGTACGATATTTGCCTTTAAAATGTGGTAAAGTTAAGTAAAGGTTTCCCCAAAAGTAAGTACTTCAGTAAAGTACAAATAAATTAAAAACCTTCATAAGTATAATAACGAATTACATTTTCTTTGTTGCTGTCCACCACTGGTACATGGTACATGTCTAGTTACATGATGTAAATGAAATTGTGATTTATCAGACAAGGCCTTCTTCCATTGTTCCTTGGTCTATTTTTGAAGTGACCATGTTGTGCTCATGTTCCCATTGTTGGTTCTACCAGACGTTCTACCCTTCTTGTATCTGTGCCAGAGCTGATACATGGACACTCCACAAAACCTGCTGCAACACAATTGTGAAAGTCCCTTAGATCCTTATTCTTGCCCATTTTTCCTGCTTTCAATACATCAGCTTTGAGAACTGACTACATACTTGCTGTGTAATGTCCCACTCCTCAACAAGTGCCACTGTAATATGTTATTTATTTCACCCATCATCTGTTTTAAAAGCACTTGCTGATCAGTTATATTCTAAGAAACCATGACAGAGAACTCTACTTTGAGTCAAGGTGCATCTAAAACTGTTTTTTTCACATTGACAGAACCCAAATTTATCGGATTTTGTTATGAAATCACCCTTCAGACTCTAAACGTTACATCCCCACACAGTATGTCCCTGGCTCGTTTGGTCTTCTGCATAAATGACCCATGTTCTTCCAGCTCGGAGAATCTTTACATGGCTTCTAATTTAGCTCACATTCCTTGACATCTTGGAAAGAGACCTTCAGGGCTATAATTTAGTTTTTGCTTTCAAACAGAACGCCAAGGTTTACGTTCAATTTAGGATGTAGTGTATCGTATCGGTAGAAATGTGGTAGCTCAGTGGTTAAGATCAGAAGGTCATGAGATCAAATCCCAGCATCACCAAGCTGCTACTGCTGTGGGTCCTTCAGCAAGGCCCTTCACCCTTAACTTTTGTGTGTATATACAAAATAACTTTAAGTTACAAATGGTGTAAATGATTTACAATGAAAAACCTTTTAGTAAATGTACGCTTAGAGCACTATTACTGGTATTCTCTTCTCTTTTCTTATACTTTTGTGTTCTGTGACAGTTGTGGATAATCGTTTCCTATATTTCTTACAGACAGTGAGAAGTAATTAATCTTGGACCATTGCTTTGTGTATTG
This sequence comes from Silurus meridionalis, assembly GCF_014805685.1. NCBI lineage: Eukaryota > Metazoa > Chordata > Actinopteri > Siluriformes > Siluridae > Silurus > Silurus meridionalis. The sequence goes on along the minus strand of NC_060895.1, from coordinate 6,263,203 downwards.
AAACTGTATTTTAATGTTAGAAGGTTTGCACTTCACTGACTAAAGCTGGGTTGATGAATTAGCATTTTTGGCATTAGTATGCGCTATATATTATTCCCAGAATCTCTTTTTTAGCACAGTGGTGTAGCAGGTAGCGTCTCTGTCTTGCAACCCAAGAATCTGTATATACTGATATTACAGTCGATGTGGAGTTTGGTGGAAAAACATGCTAGTAGGTTGATTGGCTGTGATAAATTGTCTAGGGTTTGTGCAAAGGTGTGTGTGTTTGTGTGTGCATGGTACCTGGAGATGCAAATAGACACCCTATTCATAATGAGTCCTCGGATTAAACTCAGTTTTGTTGTTATACGCTCCTGATCCACTAGTGGGAAAAAGAAAACGTAAAAAAGTTTCATACTTCATCAAGGTTCTGTTCATTACACACTCAAGCAAAACTCTTTTTCTCCCCTGACATTTTCCTATAAATAAATTGGATTTTTTCCCTCTTTCTCTCCCCCTCTCTCATTCTTCCTCTCGATTTGTCCAGGGCATCATTGTTCAGCTAAGTTAATCTGACTGCTGATATGTAAATTTGCCACTTCTTTAACAGACCATTGCCATTTATTCTTAGAAATACTCAAGAGCATTATATATTCTTCACAATGATTGACAGGTGGAAATGAACAACTTTAGAAATGAAGAGTAGCCATTGTCATATCAACATATTGGCCTTCCTTTAGCGCTTCTGTCCTGGTGCATTCTGGTTAATGATAAGTGTAGGACTGTTTTTAGAGATAAGGTGAGATAAAAAGACTACGGTTATCTCTTTTCACTTAATTGAGTGAGGCATTATTAAAACCAGGCAGCCAGTAAGATTACAATGGTGCAGCTATTGTGCTGCATTTGTGGGATATAAGTTTTGCTGAAGGTTTCATTTGTTGTTGTTTTGGTCTTTTTAGCAACAGCGCACAGTATACCGTCTGACCCTGGTGAAGGCCTGGAACGTCGACGAGATGAAAGCCTACGCCGAGCTCATCGCCCTGGGCCAGCCAGACTTCATCGAGGTCAAGGTAAACTTCTTTCTGTTTTCTCAAGTTAATTTCCAAGTTCTCACGCTCAGATCAGTCACAGATGTTACCTTCTTAAGAAATGGTTCTTACAAATTTCTGTCAGACAGGACAAATCTGTGTTTTGCTCTTACAACTTATCAGATCATTCGAGACTACAGATTACTTGTCTTGAGTTTGAAGCTGGAATGGAGTAATAAGTGTGATTATTCCAGATCTACCAGTGCAGGTCCCTGGGGCTAAACTGAGAATCTGTTTTCTAGTTCATTAGTGAGGAAACCAGATAATGACTTGACTAATAAGTTTATTCCATGATTCGAGTTTAACAGCCAATTAATTTAATCTTTTGTAAGATGAATTACTTTGGATTATTCATGAATTACTTTGGCAGGAAAGAAAATTAATGTGCTGAGAAATTACTGGAAGTGCTCTAAACATCAAGTTGAGCTTGAATAATTCTAGTAAAATATTTGTTCAAAAGTCACAATACAAAGCGAGCATTGAACTAAAGTGCATATGGTGACTTATGAAACTTAGATGAAAAAAACAACAAATTATAAATGAATGGTTTTCTACAATCACTACTCCGCAGTGGAAAAAAAATAATAATACATTTGACATTTTATATCCACCTTTGTTCTGAGTGACTTACTGTACTACAAGTTCTCAACATCCTCATCTGGGTGGGAGGGTACAGTGATGGTGATCAGAAGCAAACTGTAGCTCCCGTTCTTACTCCGTAATTTCATGGAACCCCAGGGCATTGACGTGAAACCGTCCCCAGCTGCACAGAGTGGCCTCCAATCGAAGAGAACACCATCCAGAGGCAGGCCAGGATGAAGTGGGAAAATCCCAGGAGGGAAGAGGGGCAGGAACAGTGGTCACTGTAACCTTAGGAGCATGTTTAACTCGACTGAGAAAGAGAAAGAGAGAGAGAGAGAAGGATATGGATTATTATGTGTCCTTATTGTTGTATGAAATTTAAGGACACTGTGCAATTGTGGACTCCGGTGAGACTCGCTATGGCAGCATAACGAAAAAGGAAATTCAGAAGATAACACACAGGGATCTCTGGGATAAGAGACGACCCACCACACCACCGTCAACAAACCTGAGTGTAAAAGTGAGGGGACAACACCATACGAATATCCCAGTTAAATCTTCTGATCAAAGACTCGACTAAATAAATGTTTTCAGCCTGTTGAACTTGAACACTGAGACTGTGTCTGAGTCCCGAACACTGATTGGAAGGCTGTTCCATAACTGTGGGGCTTTATAAGAGAAAGATCTGCCCCCTGCTGCAGTCTTCATTATTTGAGATAACAACAAATAGCCTGCACCTTTTGATCTAAGTAGGTGTGGAGGATCATATTGGTACAGAAGTTCACTCAGATACTGCGGTGCGAGACCGTTAAGTGCTTTATACTTCAGTAATAGTACTTTTTAATCAATGCGAGACACGGTATCTTATTTCTAATTTTAGCAATATTTCTAAGGTGAAAGAAGGCGATCCTGGGAATATTATTTACGTGAACCACAAAGGAAAGACTAGGGTCAATAATCAAACCAAGGTATTTGACTGCTTTACACACAGATAGAAACACTATCCAGAGATGCTATGTAATCAGAAAGTTTACTTCTAGCTGCATGTGGTCCTAGTAAAAGTACTTCTGTCTTATCCGAGTTGAGCAGAAGGAAGTTATTAAGCATCCACTGTCTGACGTTTTTGCACACTCCTCAACATTGTTAAGCTGATCTCTCTCATCTGGCTTGCTGAAATATACAGCTGTGTATCATCAGCATAGCAATGGAAGCGAATACCGTGTTTATGTATAATTTCACCCAGAGGCAGCATATATAAAGAGAAAAGCAGTGGGCCTAAGACAGAGCCTTGCGGAACTCTAAACTTTACCTCAGAGAGTGTACTGAACTCACCATTTACATCAACAAACTGATAGCAATCAGTCAAATAAGATCTAAGCCAGTTCACAGATTTATGTGGGTGTTTCTGGTTTTCTGACCAGTATGGAACTTTTTCCTTAGATTGATGCACATATTTATAAATCTTGTAGTGCCGTCTGCCATTATATCCATTGCAGGAAACTTGCAGGACAGCAGTGATGGTCCTATTCCCATTTAGCTGCCATTTAAGTCCTCATGATCTGCTGCAACCAGGCTGAACACATTTCAATTCCAAAGTGAAACAGCCTTTAACTTTGACATGCTGTTTCCTAGCAACAATAATTAAGCAGTTTTGACGGACAGTGGGATGCGAGGATTTGTGTGACCGCTTCTCAATAAAACCCACAAAAGAATGTGAGCAATCATGTTGAATTCAGAGGTTTAACACTACCAGACTGCTTTTAATAAAGTGTTAACAGTATTTATGGGAGATTTTTTTAAATTAGTCAATAGTTTTCGAAACTGGAGGTTTAATTAAATCTTCAGGAACTCATTAGCTTTAATAACATCTTTGCTTTGATGACATTAATGGCAGTATACAAATTATGTACCTGCCTTCACAAGATGTCACCGGTCTTTGGAAGGAAAGAGTAATTATTTCTAATTATAATTTTTTGGGGGTCTAATATGCTAACTGAATGTTTAATTTGCTGATTTTCTGAAAGCAGACTTCTGTGTGTGTTTTAACTATTATATTTTAGCATATTTTAAAGCATGCTAGTTTCTCTCTAATGAAGAAAATTCTGCAGAAAGCAAGTCCAAAGCTGTAGAAAGAATTAGTAATTTGTAAAACTCAATCCAATGCATTTCTTTTTATATATAAAATTGATTTTTTTTTTTTCCCCCAATTTGATACAGGGCCTGTTAAAAGTTTTTTTTTTTTTTTTTTTTTTTGTTTTGTTTTTGAGGCACATAAATCTTTTGTTTATATGCAACAAACAATGTATTTTAATGGTATGAAGTTTACGTTGGCCAAAAATATATAAATGTACAGATGTGCCACTTTATTTTCATTGAAAAAATCCTCCCTTAGCTTGAATAACATATTTTCACACTTTTGGCATCCAGACAGTTTATGTCTCCAAAGATTCATCTGAAATACTTTGCAATGCCTCTTGTAAAACTTGCCAAAGACATTTTTCACTAGTTGGAGATTTCTTTCTGACCTTATGATCCAGTTCATCCCAGAGCAGTTAAATAGAATTTAGGTGCAGTAACTGGGCAGGTCGTTCCATATTAGATAACACACCAGCTGACTGTTTATTGTTTATTTATTTATTCTCTAAATAATACTTACAGAGCTTGGACGTTGGTTTCATTTAGCTGCAGTCCAGATGGAATGCATTGCATTGAAGTATGGAATGGTAGCCATGCTGGTTCAGGATTCCTTTCACCCGGAAACAAATCGGCAACCTTCTCTGCTCCAAAACAACCCCAAACCGTTAAACCTCCACCGCCATGTTTAACTGTGGATGTGAGGCAGTCTGTTAACATCTCTTCAGTTGTCCTTCTTACACAAGTTAGAGCCAATGTCAAATTTGGAACTCATCTGTCCATAGAACTTTTCATCCAGCCTTTCACTTCCATTCAGTTCAGTTTGTTGCAAATTAACAGTAGATAGATAGATAGATGGATAGATGGATAGATGGATGGATGGATGGATGGATAGATAGATTTGATTAGTTGATTATTTGCGACAAACTCTGTAAAAGGCACAAGAATTGAACAGTGAATGACTGGAAGAAAAGTTGTATCGACAGATGAGCTCTTAAATTGACATTTGTGACCTTTCTCACCTATTATAATCTTAAACTAGCCACATTTATCATCGCATATTATACACCATCATTGATAGCACTGCCATTTGATTAACTTTTTGAACATTGTAATCTACTGTAAATTAACATTAAATAAATGCCAAACTTTTCTTTTATAATGTCCAGCCATAGTCATTCTGTAATTTCTGACATCTAAATATGATTATAGTAAAGACCAAAAATATGCAGTATTAAATACAACACAGTCCACAATTTCCAGCATTGACTTTTTGAGCAGCAATGGCACTTGAAGAGCTTTCACTCACAATCTGGTTGATTTATCCGAGCTGTATGTCATTATTATCTGTCATAAGTTTTTAGTGTAAAATGATTGCTGGGGCTTTTGTTGGTTTTGACTGCATTGTTGTAAAAAGGTTTTAGGAAAAGGTACACCGATCAGTCATAAAAATCATGACAGGTAAAGTGAATAACATGTATTGCTTTGTAACATCATTACACTGGCACTTGTCAAAAAGTTAGTCATGAAGTGAACAGTCAGTTCTTAAAGTTAATGTGCTGGAAGCAGGATAAACAGGATAAACAAAGTGTTAGTATCTGAACGACTTTGACATGGCCAGATGTTTGGTTTCTAGATCATCAGGTCTTGTGGTTTGTTCTCAAGGCCCATTGTTGCTACTGGCTGGCCCCTGGTCACCCTTGTCCACCACCAAAACCTCCTCCAACAGGTTTATGATCATCAGAACTGGACCATGAATGAAGTTGGCCTGGTCTGATGAATCACTTTTTTTCATGTGGATTTATTAAAAGAGCTAAACAAACAATTCTGTTTTCACTTGCACTTTGTAGGACATAAAGGATCCTGGTGCTACATTTTTGTTGCACCTGGAGAACCTACATGATAATATACAGGCGAGTGTTATGGCAGATCAGATTATATCAGAATGTTCCACGTCTTTTAAAGGACCAGAAGTAGCCACGGTCAGTGGCAGCAATTTTTTTTGATGTGATTGCGAAGATAACCACACTAAAAGAACAAAAATAATATTCATAAGTAGATTCACAAGCAGCAATCTACTGGGTTCAAGGCTTCACAAATTTTCTCAAAGATAACACTTTATTGACCCAAAGGTTAATTAGAGTGTTCCAGCAGCATACATAAAAGATTAGGTAGAAAATACACATACATAATTAAATATTCTTTTATTCTGAATTAATTACTTATATATTTTTGCCTTGGCTTTTATCTATGAAGAGACTATGGATTTACATAATTTAATTCAATTCAATTCATTTTTCTTTGTATTGAGCTTTTAACAATGAACATTGTCTTAAAGCAGCTTTGCACAGATAATGTGGTGATAAAAAATGAATATTTTCTTTATAAGTGTAAGTTTGTCCCTGATGAGTGAGCCGGTGGCGACTATGGCAAAGAAAAACTCCCCGAGATGGCATAAGGAAGAAACCTTGAGAGAAACCAGACTCAAGAGGGAAACCCAATCCTCATCTGGGTTGCACCGAATGTCCATTTATAGCAGATCTATGATTTGGGGTGAATTTAGGGTTCTATGATGATCCTTGCTAATCCTTTCACATGTTTGCTGTTAAAGACAATTAATACCCTTTTTCAGATCATCAAAACCATGCAGTCTACCAAATTTCAGCTTGATCTGAGTAACAGTTCATTTCAAAAGTGTTCTGTTACACAATTTTTGTGATTAGTGTAAGTAGTTATACAGACAATTATCTACATATACACATCTCCGGTAAAAAAAAAAAAACTGCTGCACTGGCAGATTCTTTTGCCAATTTTGTCATTACCATAACTGTAGAGGGGAAATACAATTATTAGATCAATTTTCTCGTTGAGTATTTTGTAATCTCAGAGATTCTGTTTGGGTTCTTTATGTTTGAGAAACGGTGTGAGTGGTGTTCTGCAGTACGTTAGAGAAACATTTACGCTTGTAAAACTTATCCTTAACTTTGAGCTGAAATGTAGATGTTCCTCAGCAAGACTGTGGAAGTCTGTTTTTCCTCAACTGATTGATTGGAGAAGGATTTGGCCCTGATTTCATAAACTTTAATGAAACCTTTTTTGTAATTAGTTTGGCAGTTCACCATCAGTGGCAGTTCGATAAATTCGCTGCTGCCAAGAAGTGTTATTGACGTTACAGACTAATCCCGACAAAAGGGCTGTAGGTGAAGGGCCTGGAATACATTGTGTATTTTTTTATAGTGTAGAGTGAACTACGTGGCCGATTTATGGACTAATACTTTGACTTTGAATTTGAATACTTTGAATTTTTTCGAACTTAGTGTACGGACTTGTGGTACACCGCATGCATACAAATAGATTCAAATAACTGAATTAATCAGGCATTGTTGATATATAACACTCATGAGGCTCCTTTTGAATAAACTGAACAATATGCTCTCGCAATGTTTGGTCTGGTCTCTTGACGGCTGCTTCCACAGCTCATTTTTCCTAATCATTGCAGAATCTGTGAACGGAATATCGCCTAGGCTTATGCGATTGTTCACGTTGGATGAAATGATCCGGTTCTCTAGTGCTCAATTATCCATATAAGCAAATCAGCCTTTTCTGCACAGCTGCATGTGTTCGGCCTGCATATGTTTTTTCTTTTAATCAACCAGGCTGTTAACTTAGCAGCAAATCTTTCAGGAGCAATGTAGGAGTCAGTGGTGTGGTTTACTGTGTGGGGAAGAGCTACAGGATTATGGAAATTGACATGATATATCGCTAATACTTTCTCTCACCCTGGGCAAAGCAAAGCAGAAAGCAAATAGGAAGCCTGGTTTATTCACTTATTCAATCATTCATTTCATTAAAATTTGGGTGATTATTAGAGTTTTGTGTGAATGTTTTGAGAAACAATATTTTTACTGTATATATTGCATTATTTAATCGCCTGTTTTACTATTTTATGTCTGTACTTTCTCCTACACTGAAAGCTCCTGATGCCAAGTCAAATTCCTTGTGTGTGTACTTGGTAATATAGCTATTTCTGGTGTAAATAAGGGAGCAGAATAGGTTAAAAACATTAAAGTGTCATTGGAAACAACGTAGAGTAATAACAAGTATAAAAAAAGGGACAAAAGTGCATGTGTAGGTTGTGGAGCAACAACAATTAAATAAGTGAACTTCATTTAATAATATTATTAAACTAATGAATTGCCTGTAGCTTAAAGACTTTTTTTTCAAAGCCTTTGACAATTTCACAGCAGTTTTTAAATTACAAAATTTCCTAATAAAGCATTTATTCAATGGGTTACATGATGAGCTACAGCCTTTAGAAGCTAAATATTATTGTCAGACCTTGTTACGTTTCGCAGAATGTAGAGTGGAACAGTTCATTTTAGTTTTTGCTGCAGTTATACATTGTTCTCTCTTCCATTTTAGGGAGTAACCTACTGTGGTGAGAGCTCAGCCAGCAATCTGACCATGGCAAACGTGCCCTGGCATGAGGAGGTGGTCCACTTTGTGCAGCAGCTCGGCAACCTCCTGCCCGACTACGACATTGCCTGTGAACACGAGCACTCAAACTGCCTGTTACTAGCCCACCATAAGGTGATTTTCACACTCGCTTTCACATGTGCCCCATGTTTTCATGTTCATGTCATACAGTATGTGCAGGAAACAGATTGCTACAACATACATTGAAATTCTCTTTTTGAATTATATATACTGTATATATACTGTGTGTGTGTGTGTATGTATATATATATGACATAAGGAAAAAAAAAACACAAAAAAGACAAATGTATTTTTATGTAGCTGTACATGTAAATAAGATCAGTCATTTTCCGCATTTTTTTAATGTAAAATCCTATGATTTAATATACAGATTTCACAGAGATCACTTTTTAAACAATTTTTCAGTATTCCACAATTCCAAACATTTATGTACATGGTATTTGTTTAGGCACATTTTAGTTTCCTTAACGAGAAACTCCCAGAGAAGTATTTCCTGATACAGAAAATGCACAAATTGAAGCCTTATTATTATGCTACTGTTAGATTTGGGTTTTTCTCCTGTATTTTTCCATTACAATTTAAAAAAAAACTGAAAAAAACCTCTGCGAATGAGTTTGGCTCTGACGGCTGCTTCGTCCAATTCGATTCCTTTCACCTCATCTGCAATCTACACTAAACCATTTAGAGAAATGTAATGATGGATGCATCCAAGCGTCAGCTGTCATCCGTACCCCCCCCCCCACACACACGTTTCGTGCTGCTTTGGATTGATATATCTGTCTTCATGATGATCATCTCAGCTACAATAATATCGTACTCTCATATCCTAGCACCTCTCTAATGGTGTATTTTAAGCCACAAAGATAGTAACTCCAAATTGGATGGTGAGTCAATGAAAGAGAAGAGGAGCAAGCACTATTCACACCCACACAGCCAGGAGGATATGGGGGGAGAGAGAAAGAGGCTGTTATGAGCACCGTATGTACAGAATTAAGTGTGTGTGAGATCTACAAGAGACATTGACAGGACAATGTTATATATTAACACTGTTATCATGTCTAATGTGTGACTTTGGGATCTTTTTTTTTTGAGCAGCCAGAGTTCCTTCTGGTTCATCAGGTATGTTTATACGCAACCAAATAGTCTGTTAGTAATCAAATTCATGTAAAAACCTCAATGGATCGGATTGAAAGGGTTGGTATAGATCTAAAATGGTAACTAGGTGCAATTTAGCCATGTAAATGCTTTTTTTCTTTCAATTTTCAATTGGATTTAAAGACACTCTCCCAGTTAGCAGTTTGTACCTAACTTTTGCTTGGAATATATCTTATGCAGAATGTGTTGTAAGAAAAAATGATGAGGACAACGAAGATCGTAATGAAGAAGTTTATAATAGCGTAGCAGTGACAAAATACACGAAGCACTTTGGGTTCATCGGAGTCAGAAAGAACCCAGAGCAAACTCTGCCCAGATATTTTTTGTTCCTCCCTTTGAAGTATAGACCGGAGTTATCCTTTAAATGTAAATTAGATATAGGACATGCGTGAGGAAACAAAAGGATGGGGGATACCTTTCTCAGGGCGGAGGTCAGCAGGTGGTAATCACCGGTATTCACACCTTTGCTGGCGCCGCCCCCCCAGCAGGTCAGGAAGGGGTATTGTGTGAATGATAATCATGGTCTCAGATACCTTTTGTTTAGAGATAGTCCTTGGTGGCTTGCTGCTTCTCTCAGACTGATTAAATAAAGTCTATGATTCTTATTGATTCAAATGAAATTCTTCATTAGACTACATAACTACTTTTTATTAATTTGGAGCCGTTTTGCGGATGAGCTGAATTTGATATAGCCTGGGGTGGAATCTGGATTGAGGCAGTCTGTAATTCTTACAGTGTTTACAATATATGGAAATTTTGCGGACACCTGATCGTATGCAAGACTGGATTTTGGAGCATGGATGTGGCGCTTTGTGCTTATTCAGCCGAGTGTTAGTGTCAGGTACTGATGTAGAGTGAGGAGGCCTGGGGTTCAGTAAGGTTGAGGTCTTCAGTAAGGTTGAGGTAGGATCTCTATAAAAGGGCCACTCAAGCTCTTCCACTCCAACCCATGCAATCTTCATGCTGGCTTTGTGCACAGGGGCATAGTCATGCAGGTTTGGGTCTTCTATTTGATTGGAAAAATTCAATGCAACTGCTTCCAAAGACATCCAATACAAATGTGTGTTCTCTTGATTAAGTTCATTAGTTCTCTTGATAAAGATTGCTTTCTAGAACGGTCGGTTTGGGTCGAACTTGCTTTTCGAGTGGTGACCATCCTAATACTGTGTGTGAGCTTGAGGATCAGGTTCAGGTTCAAGTTTATTATAGCTTTTTTTACAATGGACATTGTCTCAACGCAGCTTTACAGGATTTAAGAGTTAAGGTGAATGATGTGTATGTATCCCTGATGAGCAGGGGTGACTGTGGCAAGAAACAACTCCCTAGGTTTTATAAGGAAGAAACTTTGAGAGGAACCAAACTCAAAAGGTGAACCCATCCTCATTCGGGTGATATCAAGAGTGTGATTATAAATCTTAAAAACGATACAAAACACCAGAAAATGAGAACTAACATGAGCACTTGAATGTAAGATTATAATTAATGTCCTTTCTACAGTCTTATACAGTCAGTTGACTTTGTGGAACCAGGAGCTACTGGAGCAACTCATAAAATAGCTCAACATTTAAGATCATCATAGATCCAACACAAGCTTCTCCTTTAAAAAATCTTAAAAATTTGAAGAGGTCCAATTCCAAACTCTACATGAAGTGGAATCGTACAGCTCTTCCTGTCCTGTACTTTAATGCATTAATAGTAATTGTAATTCAGGTTCAGGTAAAACTGGATCACGAGAGTCATAGTACCAACCCTAACCTCCACTCTCCTGCACTTCTCCTTTTCCTGCTGTCTCTGTAGACGTCTTCCTCCTCTCCTTCATCTCCTTCGGCCAACAGTAGCCCAATTTCCACCTGTACCCTGTTGGCTAACGATACCTGTGGCAGTTGTTAGTAACTTGGGCCTTGACCAATCCGGTATGAATTTCTGATTCGTGATCCGCATATTTGATTTGGCACATGTTTTAGCTGCATGACCTTCCTAACGCAACCCTCCCCATTTATCCAGGCTTTCGACCTTCACTAAGAGACTTGTGCAACCCTAATGGCTGGATTAGTTTTTCTAAAATATGTAATATTTAATATTTAAAATAGTTTTTCTAAAATATGTAACACAAAAAAAGAGGCAAATTATTAGTCTTTAACAGCACCCAGATGAAAAATAGACGTCGGGTTTCCTTTACCATTTATTTTCCAAATTCTTCTATCTGAGCCAGGGTCATCTTATTTAGGGGCCGTCCTGCCTCATTTAAAGCACCTTAAAATAGTCAGACACTTATAGCTGATTTTAAATGACTGTTGCCTGCATGTGCGGCTTTACATGGCGAAGCACTTGAATAAATTTGTTCGTTGTTTGTTCCCTGTGCAAGCGGCATGGCTTTGAAGTCGTATTATCGAGGGATTTAGGCTGTTCCAAGAACAAAATTAAAGTGAAATGGGGGGTGTGATGCTTTTGTTCCTCAGGCCCCTGAACTGTGGCTACTAAGAGGCTACTCGACGGTGGACTTTCTGATTTTCTGTGTTTTGTTTTTTCATTTTCTTGTAGGTTTTTTTTATTGTTGTTCCGAACTTTTTTTTTTTTGCACTTTTCAGTTTCTAAATGTGTAAACCTCAGCTACCAAGTAGTTTTCAGAGCAGCACTGCAGATTATGTAGCAGAACAGTTAGCTAATTTTATCATAATGCTAGCTGCACTCTGTGGATGAGAATTAGCGTAACGGTATAAAACATGCAGAGTCTTGAATTGTTGTCTAGCGAACTGCAGGTCCAGTGTTTTACCTCATAATGCATCTTCAGGTTTGAAGCTGATGCATTGTACATTAATCAGTGGTGGACAAAATACACAAAGCATTTACTTGTGTAAAAGTAGAGGATACAATAGGTAAAAGATTACACAGCAAATTAACACAGCAAAACCCATGTGATATACAGTTATTAGTGTATTTCATCAAATGCGTTAGCTTTTACTATGCTTATTACGAGATGAGTGAATGAGCTGCATACACACCTTTATCTTTTGTATGTTCCCCCCCCCTACTGCTTTTCTCTTTTTCTGAATTGGGCTCCTGAGGCTTTAGACCTTTTGTGTCATCCATAATTGTCATATGGATTCAGCTCTCTTTACTGACATGACGTCACTCCAGGTCTTGTCAATGCTCTTACTGGAAACCCTGAATGTTGTGGTGGCATCACCCAACCCCCGTCTCTCCTTTCTGAGTGTATGAGCGAGGGTACTTCTTCAAGCAGTGGGTGCGCACTTGGAGTCCCGACCAGGTTTGTTCTCCTTGACATGATATAATAATTGATGCAGGGTTTTTTTTCATGCCCTACCCTGGCAAGATGCCGCCCTGGTCGGCTGCCCATGTCTAAATCTGCCACTGCCAAGCGGCAATCAAAACAAGTTTAAAACAGAGCTTCTTGTGTTATTCTTCAACATCCCATTCCCATTTGCTGTTATAATAACCTCCACTCTTCTGGAAAGATGTTCCACTAGATTTTAGAGTGGTCACAAGGGTTTTAGTAAAGTCATTTAATGCAGTCAATGTTCTAATTCATCCCAAAGGTGTTCAATAGGGTTGTGGTCAAAGCTCTAGAGCAGGACACTCGAGATCTTCCACTCCGACCATATCTTCATGCTGGAACAGGTTTGGTTCTCCTAGTTCAAGTGAAGGGAATATTTGATGCTGCCATATAACAAGACATCCTATACAATTGTGTACCTCCACCTTCGTTTGGAGAAGAACCACATACGGCTGGAAAAGTCAGGTGTCCCAATACATTCTTGATTTTTAGATTTAAATGGTTCCTGTATTTCTATCAAATAAATGCATCACATTTGTGGCTTTTATATCGTCTTCCAAGTTTGTGTGTTGTGAAGTTTGTAAAATTTTGAATTGTGTTAAAGCCCAGGAAAAATTCCTGATCAGTTTGTATGCCATGCCTAGCATGTGCGTAATCCCATATATCCAACAATACCTCACCATGCGCCTTTAATGATTCCTGTTCTCATGAGTTCTCAAGTATTAAAATCAGGGATTCTGTATATGAGCATGTGCATGCACTAGAACTGATTAAAAGTCTGGAATCTCTCAGGAACCTTGGGGAGCTCTGAGCTTGACCAGCAGTGTTTTGTCACCTTTGGTTTGACTTGAATAAAAATGTCCTTCATTAGTTCCTAACTTCAGGCTTTTTAGTCATTCTCTAACTTCCACCTTCTGTCTACGGTTCATTTACATTGAGCAATGTATTTTTAATATTTCTTACTCAAAACAGCGGCATGCGGCAGCGGCATGCGGCCCATGATGCTTTAGTTTGCTGATATATAATACATTTTAGCATACACCTAAATAATTTCTCATACATCTGATTTAAAATTGAATTGAGTGTGCAGTCTTAAACATGCTTTTCTCAAACCTAGCACATTTTATGTGGTTTTTTTTTTGTTTTGTTTTTTTGTAGTGGTACAAAGGGCACTTATTTTTAGTTTGAATCTGGGCAGGTGGATTTGTATTTACCTTTACATTTCTGGCATTTGTCAGATGCCCTCATCCAGAGCAACATACATTTATCTCATTCATACAGCAGCTATGAGCATCCAGGTCCTTGCTTAGGGTCCCAAGAGTGACAGCCTGCCTGGTTGGGATTTGAACTCATGAGCTTCGGATCCCAAGCCCAATGCCTTAACCACTAAACTACAACCTCCTTGTGTTAAGGTTTATATATTGGATTTATAAAAAAAAGATTGATATACAAATGTTTTTATCTCCTCCAAATATCTTTTGATACACCTGGTGAATGTGCATTGGATATAATTTGACAGGTTTAAAGCGGAACGTTGGCTGAAGCCAAACAGGTTTACTCACACACGAGTCTTTAGAGGACACAGCTTATGTTAAGGATGACTCTTATTATGCTACTAATAGTTTGCATAACATAACTGCAAACAGAAATCTGTAGAGGGTTACTGTGAATATATTGGCTTTAAAACGTTATTGAAACAAGTGGGATCAGTATGTCCCTACCTCCTACATCTAGAACACTTATAAACGTTGCTTTCTCCCTCCCCTGCAGGTGTGTAAGTAGCTCCAGGTGCTAGGTATGAGATTACAGGAGAGGTGATAAGGTCACATCACTTGAACACTCATTTACTCGATGCAGGGTTTTTTTTTTTCAGTGACCCAAGGGGCACGAACAGGTACTTCAGTCGAGTAAATTACTCTGTAATGAAAACACAGGGCTTAAGGAGCCTTGCTCCATGAGGAGCTACTTTTAAAGACTTGCTAGACTCACCATGGAGACAGCATTTACAGCTGCCACAGGTGAGCGTGGAGGAAGAGATAACATGGCAGCGTAGCAAACCTCTTGGGGTCAGTATATTACTGAGAAGTAAAAAGAAGCTGTGTCATTTTTCTCTCAATCATGTTGTCGGAGTGAGACAAAAGGCTGTTTTCAGGAACATTGACAGCATGTGGCATTAATAATGCAAATCAAGTTGGGCTCTTGAAGACATCATTCTTTAATGCAGAACACGCGTCTTTGTAATGGAATAGTTCTATGTCGTTGTTGTTATTTAGGCATCCGTTCGTCTTGTTTGTTTAAGATACTTTCCTGTTTGCTGATGCCTGCTCGTTTCTCTCTTTGCTCATGATGACACCAGGTTTCAGACAAACAGCGTTCAGGAGAAAATTCCCTCTGGGAGCTTAGAGCGTTTTTTTTTTTTTTTTTTTTTTTGGAGCATGCAGCCAGAGATGTTTTTGACTCCCCATGATATAAAGAGATCTTTTATCTATAAAGATGACAGCAGTCATATTGTTCTAAGAGATGGTTTGAGGAAGCTAAAAGCAAAGCCTCGTTTACTGCAAAGCATTAGGCACAGCCTCTCAATGCCACCTGAACAACATGTTTTGCACTTAAGCCCACACTGTGCCTCTTGGCCACCTGCCACACAGCTTGTACAAATCCGTTTGAAGTAAGGGGTGTATAAGATATTGTGAAAAAGCCGTAGGAAAACTTGCTTCTGCTGAAGTCCCAGATGTTATGCATGTCTAGATTATTCTTTTTTTTTTTTTTTTTTTTTTGCCTCAATGGCTATATCCACAGCCGCAGTGCTTGATTTAGGAACTAGTAAGAATAAAAATAAGAAAATAAAGCATGTAAAATGCTTCACTAGTGTAAAATGTAAGCTAGCTCATGTAAAATGCATTACTAATAAAGCACTATAAAGATGTTCTCACCTTTTTAGAGACCACTGAATATATTTAAATATGCAATATGGATTATTTAGAATTGTTGATTAAATGCCTAAACTTTTAATATTGTATTGTTTTGATTATAAACTTTAAGTTGTAGAGGTCTTTATAGAGCAGATTGATTACTGTAATTTCCGGACTATAAAGCACACCCACTGAATTTAACAAATATTTTTATTTTGAACATAAATAAGCCACACCTGTCTATAAGTCTACACTGAAACTAATGAACTTTACATGCCACTGCATTTTTTTCCGGTATTACTGCATGTGTGCAAGACCGAGGAATATGTCCTTATTATTTTCTGATGCTCATTTCTAAGTTTCTTTGACTAACCCGTAACGCTGTTGCCAAGAAAAATAAAAAAGCACGAGTTTTGGAAACCTGTCTGTGCTTATATGATTTCTGTTGCAACTGGAGTTAGCGAGCTCTCCCTTCACCCAGACTCAACACGCTACAACGACTTGTATATAAACAGTAGCCGACCAAGAAAGTCATTGTTCACTGTCTTCCTCCTTCCTTTCACAACTATTTCTCTCGAAATTTTATCTTTTGGCATTGTCGTGCGTTTAAAAATCACCCGATGGTTTTTCTTCCAAAGCAGTGCAGCTCAGAACACAGGTGACGTCCGTTTTTTTTTTTTTTTTTTGGTTCCGTTCGGAAATTTCACTGGTCTAATGTTATGGGGCTCAGTTATTTGGCTTGAAGTTTGTGAAACCGGGAAAAGCCCAGGAAAAATTCATAAATTAGCCGCTTCGTTGTTTAAGCCACGGGGTTCAAAGCGTGGGAAAAAAGTAGTGGCTTATAGTCTGAAAAATACGGTATATGTTTTTATAAACACACACACACACACGTGCAACAAACTTGGTCATTTAACTGTATGAAGATTTACTTTGACCAAAGAAATATATAAATGCATGTGTAGAGAGCAGGGATGTGCTTCTCCATAACTGAGTTGAGAACAAATCACATCTCGATGTATTGCCAGAAATACGATACATTAAATATACATATGATAAATATAAAGCAGTTACCGATGCAATGCGATACGATTCACTTCTATTACGAGGCAGTGCGAACTGAATCGATTCAACACAATGCGATTCAATACTGTACAATGCAATTCAGTATGGTACAGATAGTTTGCTCTTATGTCTTTGGTTCAGACAGACAGCAAATTATAAATGTGCTTAAGTGCTTTTGATTACAAACGCATGGCCCTTTCACAAACAGGCCTTTGTAGTGTAGTTCCTGTTCTGTCTCGAGGAAAAAGCAACTCTACCTCTGCCATATTCTGTGTGACTCTCAGGACATGCCTCGGTCTCTGTAGCATTGTGATGCATCATTCATGTAGTAGCAGTGGTGCTGAGAGAACACGCTTCTTTAGCAAGAAGAAACCAATCTCCATATCAAATATTGGTCACAAATTATTGGTCACTTTTTAAATAATGAAAGTATCAGCGCATCTACTAATAATTCTATGCAGGTCTCATTAGTTGAAGATCAATTCTGTCAGATAGGAAAGTTCTCCTGTAGAAATTGTGTTTGTTTTATTTGACCTTTTTTCTATCTCCTCCCAGTTTAAAGTGGATGGTGAGTGGTGGACGTGGATCGACTACGAGCGCTTCCATGAGCTCATCCAGCAGTACAATGAGAGCAGCGGTACCAAGACCTTCACCGCTCTGGACTACATGGCCAAGACGCCCAGCTGGGCCGTGTTCGGAGCTCAGGAGAGAGGCTTCGATCCCTCAGACACGCGCTTCCTGAGAAAAAACAAGACCAAAGACATCTCCGGGTGCTAAAGTCAAACAGCTGCATCTTTTTAAGATCTAAATAAGTCAAATACATTTTACAAAGTCTTTATTTAAAAGGATCTGTGATTTGGAAGGTCTGTAGATATCAGCTTTCCTTACATGAGTTTTTAATTCTTAGATCATTGCTTTGTTTTCCAACACAAGTTCAGTGAGTCGACAGTATCTTTCTTCTGTGCTTGTGTTTTCTAGACCTATTGTGTGTAATGAGGAGTGATTTAACAATGCAGTCTCTCCATTTTTTCCCCCTCACCATTTTTGTATTCGCCTCAGTTTTCACTAACAGAGAGTCAGAGCGAGGTCTACAGCTTCATTCATTAACATACATAAAGTCTTGTTTCACTCTTAGGCAAAAATATTCCTTTATTTTCTTGTTTAATTAAAATGTCAGTCTACAGTCTAGTTCTTCAGTGTAAAGTTAGCATAAGGCCGACTGTGTCATGAGCTTTAGTTCTTGGAGTTCTTTAGAGAAGATGATATTGCTGGAACATTTTGCAGTGCAGGGTTTATTTTTTTCCTCAGTCTGTGTGCTTCCTTCAAAAATTTCGACTCCGAACATATACAGGTGTTACTTGATTTTCTGTTTTGTGTGAATTCACATTGTCATTTGTTCATTACGTTTTCATTATTTGGAGATTTTTATTTAGCTTTCTTTACAGTAGCATCTGGATTTCAGGTGCAGAATGTAAGTATATTGTGTGATTTGTCATCGGGGTAATTATCCATGTCCTGTTTTTTAGATCGTATAAAAGGTGCCTCGTTTGGGGACAGTTTGAAGTGGTATCCGAATTTGTAGTGCCTTATTGAATTCTAAATAAAATATATGATGACTATTGTGTGTTTTTTATTTTTTTTTTTGAGAGCACTAAATATTATGACCTGTGTAAGATTCTGGGGTAAGATTAGACAAGTAGCATGTAAATGTAATTTCAATTAATTCACTTTTATTTGTTTAGCTCTTTTTAAGATTATGGGGTTATAAAGTTGGAATGTAAATGCCTAAATGTAAGTTTCTACCTTATTAGTTTATCCCTAATGAGCTTTCCAGTAATGACTGCAGCAAGAAAAAACTCCCTGAGATAGTTTTTCCACTTCAGAGTAGCTCAATCTTGGATGTTTGCTATACAAGATAAAGAAAGAAACTGCTTTTTTGTTTGTACTTTAAAGCACATTAAATATCCCATCAATGTTAGGAAACTAGGCTCAGAGGGTTAAGGACCCTGCTCAAGGGACCCAAGAGTAGCATTGGCGATTCTAAGGCTTGAACCCCTAACCATCCAATCAGCAATCCAGAGCCATTACCAATGAGCTCTATAATCTCCCTTCTATGTAGATGTTCATTTAAACAACTGCAGATTTTACGTTTTTTTTTTTCTTCTTACCTATGACCCCTATGAAGTGCATTTCTGATTCCATCGTTTGCAAAAGTTCCTCCTTAGATGGAAAAACACAGGGTAGAGAAGACCAAATATACAATTCAGTTTTTTTTGCACAGCACTTTTAACAATGGCTGTTGTCCCAGAACAGCTTTACAGAGATTAAGAGGTTAGGAAGTTGGAATATATAAGTTTAGTGACTATAAGTTTATTCGCAACCTTCGAGGCAGTGGCGACTGTGAGGAGAGAAAAACTCCCGGATGACGAATGATGAGGAAACCTTGAAAGGAACTATACTCAAAAGGCAACTGTTCAGTAATGGACACTTAAATGCAAAAGTTCATGCCATCTGCGGTTCTAAGCAGGCGAGAAAAAGACAGATGTCTGTGCCAATAAAAAAACAATCAGCAGTGTATCAGCACCTGAAAAGGTCCATAACCAATGACTGAAAATCTCATTTAAATGATAAAGCAGAAAAAATATATCTTTACAATGCCCCTGTTATCAGACCCACCGGCAAACTGCTCTTCAGTTTCCTGGACGATGTGCTGGAAGTGTTGCTCAGCAGTAACAAAAGATGCCATGGAGAACAGAACTGATTTATAAGCAAGCTTTCAACCTATAAAAAAAAAGAAAGCATACTGGTCTTTAAACATCCTCAACCAGATCAAATTTATTTCACAGGGCAGCAGTTTTTCTGTCTTCATTTATAAAATACACGTACAACATGCAATGTTTTGTTCTTCGAAATGACAGGAATTTCACGAGTAACACCTTTTTGGTGTCAATGTTCTTACAAATTATTTTTGAATAAATCCCTTTTTATGAAGCTTGAACAATGAGGCACTCTTTTGGACCTTTGAAGCAAAGTCTTGAAGTCATTTTGTGAATATTTTTCTTTTTACACAGTCAAATAAATGGAGGGCTCAAGTGAAGAAGAAACAAAAGTACCAAAAATAATCATTATTCAGTAATAATATAAGGCTTTCCAATAAAACATGGTTTTGGGAGTTTGCTCATGCAGCCCTTAAAGCATTGAAGAGGTCAGACATGGTGTGTTGAAAGGTTGAGGTCTGGGCTATGTGCAGGATGTTTTTCTGCTCCATCTTTTGGGTGAGGAAGCGCTGAAATATTGGGGCAGATTTGAGCCTATTCTTCTACCATTTTCAAACCAGGCTCTTTGCTTTACTTTCAATCTGTTTGATGGCATGATCAATATTTTGTGTTCTCATTGAGCACCATTTTCAGCCCATCAGTAGGTTCCCTGGTGGTCTAGTGGTTAGGATGCGGCGCTCTCACCGCTGCAGCCCGGGTTCGATCCCCGGTCAGGGAACCAACCCCAGCCATTAGGGTTGCACAAGCCTTAGTGCCAGTCCCAAGCCCAGATAAATGGGGAGGGTTGCATTAGGAAGGGCATCCAGCGTAAAAACGTGCCAAATCAAACATGCGGATGATCCGCTGTGGCGACCCCTAATGGGAGAAACCAAAAGAAAGTTTAATCTATTTGTTGTTATTGCCCGGCTTTTTTAACTTACCATTGGTGTTAATTTCCTGGCTATCACGCACCACACCACAGACGTAGGCTAGCCTATGAAGCTAACAATGAGGCAGAAGGCAACAAGAAGTCTGGGGCCAACATGGATGAGATGGAGAAAGTCAATTAATGTGAACATGACTGAGAACAAAGACATTCCTGATCACCTGATCATCATCTTTGCTTTGCTTGTGTTTTATATGGTGGTTGTTCAGCTGGGACACATTCATTAGATACAACATTTAATATATTAACATGGTGTGGTCCAGTTACCAGCGTGACACTAAAACAGGCAGTAGTAATGGCTAATTTTTACTTAAATACATGTCAGAGCCCAAACTTCTTTACTTTAAATTTAGTAAGAAAGTGTAGTCAGATCTTCAATTTTTAAAACATGAGTATCTGTACTTTTCCTTAAATAAAGAATGTGTGCACTTTTTTTTCTTAAAAAAAAAAAAATTACCTGAACTGAACTGGGGGTCTGATAATTAGGTGTCCGCAAAACATTTGAAAATATAGATTTTACAAATCTATTTTCCACAAGAAATTTTAAATCAATCAACTATTTGACAAGCTATTTATTTATTTATTTTTTATTCAAGCTAATTATTTTCTTTTCTTAATATTTTATGATCTTTCCGAACGCTTATTTGTAAGAGGTTAGCATAGAACACATGCAACATAACCGGTTATATACATTATGTACATTATAAACTATTAGTGTTTATAATATACTGGGTGTTTTATGGAAATGTTAACATAATTGGACCAACATGATTGCGCATGGAATGAATAAATACTAATTCTTTCCAGCAGCACTCCTGTCTGCATCTACTCAAAATGCATGAGCACTTCATCTCATCATTATTTCATCAGTCATACCTGCAGTGTGTTTGTTTCACATTGGCACATGCAGATCACGGGCAGTCGCTACTAGACTACAGGAATGCCAAGAATACTAAATCATGAGAAGATGCTGATTAGCGACAATTTTAATATATTTGCACATTTACGTGGGCTGAATGAAAGGAGTCAGTGTGCGATATATATGCACTCATAATCAATATCTTCATTTCTTAGTTTTTTCTGTTGCAAACTAAAAGCTGTACATCATTTATTCTTGTGTATGAGACAAAATTTACATTTAAATGCAAGGGCTGCAAACACATACAAGACATATGGTTGTTTATATGCCCAGGATACATAATGGAAACATGCATAAGCATTTAAAAAAATACCTCTAAGTGCAGTTAAGCACTTAACGGTCTCGCGCCGCAGTATCTGAGTGAACTTCTGTACCATTATGAACCCCACTCCTATTTAGATCAAAAGGGTGCAGGATATTTGTTGGTACCTCAAATAATGAAGACTACACCAGGGGGCAGATCTTTCTTTTATAAAGCCCAACAGTTATGGACAAGCCTTCCATTTAGTGTTCAGAACTCAGACACAGTCTCAGTGTTGAAGTTGAGGCTGAAAAAATATTTTTTTAGTCAAGCCTTTAATCAGTAGATTTTCGGTAGATAAAGGAGCAGATCTGGAGGGATCATGGATATAGAGTGTTCAGTGAACTGGGATATTTGTATGCTGTCGTCCCCTCACTCTCACACGTTCACTCAAGTTTGTTAATGGAGGCTTGGTAGGTTGTCTCTTATCCCAGAGATCTCTTATGTCTGTGTTACCTTCTGGCTCTTCCTTTAAGTTCTGCTGCCATAGCGAGTCTTGCCGGAGTCCCCAACTGCACAGTGACATTAACTTTCATACAACAATAAGGGTACTTAATAATCCATATCCTTCTGTTCCTGTCATCCCTTCCATTCGGTGCAACCCAGATGAGGATGGGTTCCCTCTTGAGTCTGGTTCCTCTCAAAGTTTCTCCCTAATGCAATCTCAGGGAGTTTTTCCTTGCCACAGTCGCTACCCTCCTCGCTCATCAGGGACAAACTTACAGTTATAAAGAACATCTTATTCATTCTTTATCACCGCATTATCTGTGTAAAGCTGTTTTGAGACAATGTCCATTGTTAAAAGCGCTATACAAATAAAAATGAATTGAACTGAATTAAGGCCATTACAAAAAGTTATTTATGTCTGAATCAGTTGAAAATATGCCAGGAAATGGAAACGAACTGACACAGTAAATTTTAAACGTGTGGTTGTCAAACTCGACTGTTATATACCACTTTTATGACAATACGCTATTTGAAAATGTTGCAACTAAGAAGTTTCCTCCTGCAGAACTTTAGCTTTACAAAGCATAATTAGAACATTTTGGTTCACGCTCTTTGTGTGCTTGGTGCAAAAAGAAAAACACCTGATGCCTACAGCAAAATGTGGAGATGGATTTGGGGCTGCTTTGCTGCTAGTGGCTCAGGGACTCTTGTGAAAATTGATGGCTTTATGAATCATGCTGTGTACCAGGGCTGTCATTTATAAAAGTAGGTTTGAAACAAGTCAGAATTCTGTCTATAAACCTGCAGTGCACACCAGAAAATCAACGTTTTTCACACATGCTTATAGACAGTTGCACCCACCCAGTGCTGATCGATCTAACAAGTTCTAACTTGCTCTGTTTGTCCATGACTACACACATTTACATAATGAAAAGCATTAAAATAAATGGTTTTGCAATGACCCTAATTTGTAAATATAACTTATTGAGGCACAGGTGATATAAATGTATGAATATATATTGAACAAACGTTGGTAGACACCTGACCATAAGATTCATAGGTCAGAGCTCTATAGCAGGCCACTCAAGATCTTCCACTCCAACTGATGTAAACCACATGTTCTTTAAGCTCGATTTGTGCGAAGGGGCATTGTCAGGTTGGAATTTATGCGACTGCATCCAAAAACATTCCATACAATTGTGTGCCCCCAAATGTATTAACAGTTTAGAATAAAAACAACATAAGGCAGGTGTTCCAAAACTTTTGTCCATAGTTAAATGTGTTAATACTTGTCTGTAAAGTATAGTTCATATATTTGTTATCTTTAATTATTATTTTATTTTATTTTATAAGTTTTTTCTAGTTTTTTACATTTTTATAGCACCAGCACACCATGACAAATTACTTGTACATGCAACCCATGATGCTTGGCAATAAAGATGATTCTGATTCTGATTGTTATTTTTAGTTGACATGTACCCATGGTTAAAACCCTTAACCCTCTGAGATATAGCATTTTTGTCAGCTTTATCCGAAAGTCCCAAAAGTTGCTGACAGAAAACATTACAAATTACAATTAGCTAATAAAATATGATTTCAGGCCATATTTTACCTGTCACTTGTATGTAACCAGCACAATATTCACCAATCTATCTTTTAGTGATGCTGACAGGATTTACAGTTATTGGGATGGGAGCTCCTTATAATCAGTTTACCACTGATTTATCTTTTCTTCCACAGTGGGTTTCTGCATTTATGATTGAAAATGCAGTGGAATAACTAATAATAAATCTTATTAACTGTGTAGGAAATTTGTGTATACACAGCACAATGAAATGTTTTATCTGCATATTCAGCCAGGAAAAAAATCTAGAATCTACAGTATAAATTAAGTGATGATGAAAATGTAGGAAAAAAGTTGATCTTTTCTGCATGTCTTTTGAAGAAATACTGAACAATATTACAAACGTTTTTTTTACCTTCTGGCAGAACTGTGTCCCTCTTGATTTTTTTATCCTGTACTGAAACAGCAAGAGCTTCCAGCCTCATAAGCTTTTTATCTGCACTGCACTTCTGATGCACATACACTTCATGCCCCTTGAACATTGGAGAATTCCCAATTCATCCCGATCCACTCAAAGAGATTGCTGGATGACAGGTTAATTTGAAACAGGCTTTTTAGCATTTGACATTAGCATTTGACCACCGTCACCATTAGCTTGCTCATGGCAAATAAATGTAAACATTTCAAGTTAATGTCCATTATTTGTAATAAAGAATTATACAGATAATTCTTTATTACAAATAATGGACATAAACTTGTAATGTTTACATGTATTTGCCATGAGCAAGCTAATGGTGACGGTGGTCAAATGCTAATGTCTTTTCTATAGCTGTATCTTATATACTGTAGTCAAAACATGCTAACTATTTTGACAGGAACTTGAGTCATTTCTGAGTTCATTTTTGTTTCAGGTCTAACTTAAAGGTTAGACTTTGAAGGTTCAGAGAACAGTAGAAGTTAGTATGACTATTCCAAAAATCTTTCAAACGGGCTTCCTAAATAGGCTTGTGAGTATCATTACTATGAGGATGGATCAGTCCCTGTTATTATAGTATTCTTGTGGAGAGTACCATGTGTGCTATACCAGGGTTTGTGTGTGTATGTGTGTGTGTATGTGTGTGTGTGTGTGTGTGTGTGTGTGTGTGTGCGCATGTGTTTCTATGAGGATGAGTTTCTGGCATGTTTAGGTGGTGATCCTGCCATCAGAGTATTCACAGTATTTCTCTCCATCTGGTCTGTGCTAAGCTGAATTGTATGTGATGCTACTGTAAAGTTTAGCATACAGGCCAAGATCACAGACTTGTCTCATCTGTCACCTCATGTTTCAGCTGTGTGAACACAGGGGTCTGTTTTAGGTTCAACCACAAATACCAGACTTGTCAAATGCTGAAATACCCTCAGCACTCATATTTGTTGCCTCCTTGCAGTGAATTTTAAATCAGTTTTGGTAAAAACTACACCAAAATTGTAAAGTCCTACTAGCATGCCTGTCCTCTATGCTCACCAGGCAAACTTGTGGTTGATCCAGCTGGTCACAGCTCAACCACAAACAATTAGACATCTCCCCAGTGACCTCAGAGCACAAGACATAGTTAAGCTGAATGAAAGACTTTCACGTTTAGGCCCAAATAATACAAAAGGAAGATCACAAGCAAGTTTTGGTTACACAGCATAATAATGGATCAAGTTGAAGCACATTGTTGAACAGCCTCGTAACATAATGTGGATTAAGGTGCTTTTTTTTACTTGTTCCATAAACATTACAGCACAGAAATTCTTTCTTTGCATATCCCAGCAATGTTAGGAAACCAAGGACAATGGACCAAGAGTGGCAGCTTAGCAATACTCTGGCTTAAACCCCCAACCTTCTAATAAGTAATCCAGAGCCTTTACCGTTGACCAGTGTTGTGCTAGTTACTAAGAAATATTAACTAGTTACAGTTACTTCATTTAAAAAGCAACTCAATTACTTTGTTGATTACTTACACCAAAAAGTAATGCGTTACTGTTAAAAGTAACTTTTTAGTTACTTTTTTAAAGAAGCTTCTTTAATGTTTCCATTAATGCGCTTTTATGCATTATGGTGTATACAAACACAAAACTGACTTAAACACAAAGTCATTTTTAACAGTATTTTATGTCAGACCAACACAAACTGAATATATCACAAGGATATCTGAAATAAATAAAAAAACAAGCTGAATAATATATTCACAATCAAAAACTAAAGTGGCTTCTGCATCATAAAAGCTGTTGTGTTGAGCTCTTAAAAATGTTCCTTTCACAGCTTAAGTATGAAAACTATCAACAATGTAGAACAGAACACCGGGTTAGCTTCTAGCTTCGTCGAGGCATGGAGTTTCTGGAGGAGCTTCAACAGATTGAAGTTGCTGTTTATCGCAGTAGATACGAGCTTCGAACCAGAAAGACACAGCTTACATTTTACTAAATTTTTTGTCTTTATACTCAACTAAAGTGAAATAATGAGCATATTTTCACTTTGAGAAACTCGTCTTGCTCTCGCCTCGACTCGCCATTACTGCCGCACAGACCTGAATAAACGGAGACACGCCCACAGTGCATCTTCTTCTGCGTCTTCATCCACCAATCCTACAATGCGTCGCTGCTGTAAACAGGTTAGACTGTAGGCTAACGGACAACGCACCATACGGTAACGGTAACGGAGTTACTTTATTTAAAAAGTAATGCATTACAGTATTAGTTGCTGTCAAAAGTAACTGCGTTACTGCCCAACACTGCCGTTGAGCTACACCTAAACACCCCCTGGCTGGCATTGGAAATACATTATAGTTAAGGAAACTAAAACCAATTTGAAGCATATATGAAGCACTTATTATAGTATTACCAATTTAATTTATATCAATAAAATGCTGACAGTAGAATTCTTAAACATCAGAACTCCCATCCCAGGCATCCATTTACCAGGTCCCTCAAAAGCTCAAAAACCTTCACTTCTGAATATTTAGTTGTCATCCTTTGAACCTATGACACAATTTCAGTTGACTAATAGAAAGACTGAGTGTATAAGACACCTGAATACCACTTATGCAATCCTGAACCATTAGGTAGGTACCGATTACTTTGAAAAAATTCGTAGGCATAACTGTGGAGCCATCACAACCCAGGTTTCCAAGTATCTGTGGTCATAGTTGATGACAATGTACTTGAAAATGGCAGGACTCTCTGTATGGCTGAAAAACCACTAAAGAAGTGTCAACTACAGTTGCAGTATCCAGCTGTGCTTGCTGTATCCTAATATACTGCCTCAGTGTTGTAAACATTGCTTTCATGCATAGATCCAGTGTGATGCCTGCCTAATGCCTTAGTTAAATATCACCTGTATAAACAGGTGTCCTTGGAGTTCCAGCAAGTTTCTCTTCATCCACTCAGAAAAGCTTCTAAAAAACATTCCACAAAACACATCAGTGCTTTCAAAGCATTGCCCCATAAACTGCCCATAAATTAGGTATAGTACAAGTTAACTATTCTATATTACTTCCATTTGAGATATAAATTCATGTGAATACGCTTCTCCTTTGAAAAACGGTTGCTGTTGCCCAGAATACAACTGTAGCATAAATAAAAGTGAAATGTCATCAACATCGGTTTTGGCCTCCCGTCCAAATATACGGACCGAGAAATAGTTTGCTGTGTGAGACATGTATCTAACCTCCAGTGATCTACAAGCCTCCATTACCCACTCAAGAGTACATTTATCAGAAAACTGTCAACACCTTTGCTGTTTTGGGATATAAACCTTAAGTTCAGGGAAAAAACCTCATATGGTGCAAAGAAGTTCTCATTCTAAAACCAGTAGCCCCTTTTGACAACTGCTAACAATTTTTTATTATTAAGTTACATGTGTTACATGCATTAGTTCCATATCAAACCACTTCTTTGTTTAATTGAGAAGTCACGTGTTGACTTTAAACAAAGAAAACGTGTCACATGTACATGATTCTAACAATTACTTGTCAACCTGGTCTTACATCTTTGCATTTTATAAACTAAATTTCGAGGTTATACTGTTTTATTTAGACAGTGTCAAAAGGAAATCGCTCTGCATCTCAGGATCAAATCAGTTGGTAATGGGCATTAAGTAGCAATCTTTTAAAAACAGAGATACAAACTGTAGATAATGCGGATGGAAAGGGTGAATTATATATATTACATGATAGGGGCATAGATAAGTTCCATAACACTTTTTTTTTTACTGTACAAAGGTATTTCAGAGAAAAAAAAGATGGGAATGTTATTCTTTATTATACACTTTATATCATTAAGTAATATAAAACGGTTCTCAGTTGAAAGCTTATAACTTCAAATCATTTCTAAAACTGATTTATATGTGAGAAAACTCTAATGTCTACCATCCTGTTATCTGCATAATATTGTACAATTATAAAGCTACATATTTGAATATTTAATGGTTTAATTTTAATTTTAATTGTAAGGTGTTGGCAGGGGACAGTGTAGCTAGACAGCATAGGATGGTGGTCTGTAGGATGGTTTTGGAGGCGAGGATGAAGAGGAGGAGAGTGAGGACTGAAAGAAGAATAAGATGGTGGAAACTGAAGGAGGAAGAGTGTAGTGTGAGGTTCAGGGAAGAGGTCAGAGAGAGGCTCAGTGGTGTTAAGGAGGTGTTGGATGATTGGGCAACTACTGCAGGAGTGATGAGGGAGGCAGCTAGAAAAGTACTTGGTGTGACATCTGGAAATAGAAAGGAAGACAAGGAGACGTGGTGGTGGAATGAGGAAGTGCAGGAGAGCATAAGGAGAAAGAGGTTGGCAAAACAGAAGTGGGATAGACAGAGTGATGAGAAAAGTAGGCAGGAGTACAAGGAGATGCGGCAGCAGGTTAAGAGGATGTGGCGAAAGCCAAGGAAAAGGCATATGAGGAGCTGTATGAGAGGTTGGACACTAAGGAAGGAGAAAAGGATTTGTACCGATTGGCCAGGCAGAGGGACCGAGCTGGAAAGGATGTACTGCAAGTTAGAGCAGTAAAGGATGGAGAGGAAATGTGTTGACTAGTGAGGAGAGTGTGTTGAGAAGGTGGAGGGAGTATTTTGAGCAGCTGATGAATGAGGAAAATCAGAGAGAGAGAAGGTTGGATGATGTGGAGATGGTGAAGCAGGATGTAGATAAGATTAGTAAGGAGGAAGTGAGAGCAGCGATTAAGAGGATGAAGAGTGGAAAGTCGGTTGGACCAGATGACATACCGTGGAAGCGTGAGATGTTTAGGAGAGATGGCAGTGGGGTTTTGACCAGATTGTTTAACAGGATTTTGGAAGGTGAGAAGATGCCTGAGGAATGGAGAAAGAGTGTGCTGGTACCGATCTTTAAGCATAAAGGAGATGTGCAGACCTGCAGTAACTACAGGGGTATTAAGTTGATCAGTCACACCATGAAGTTATGGGAAAGAGTAGTGGAAGCCAGGCTGAGAGAAGAGGTGACCATCTGTGAGCAACAGTATGGTTTCATGCCGAGGAAGAGCACCACAGATGCCATATTTGCTTTGAGAATGTTGATGGAGAAGTATAGAGAAGGACAGAAGGAATTGCATTGTGTATTTGTGGATTTAGAGAAGGCGACGACAGGGTGCCAAGAGAGGAGTTGTGGTACTGTATGAGGAAGTCAGGTGTGTCGGAGAAGTATGTAAGGGTGGTGCAGGACATGTATGAGGACAGTGTGACGGCAGTGAAGTGTGCAGCAGGTACGACAGACTGGTTTAGAGTGAAGGTTGGACTGCATCAAGGATCGGCCCTGAGCCCTTTCCTGTTTGCAGTGGTGATGGACAGGTTGACGGACGAGGTCAGACAGGAGTCTCCTGGACTATGATGTTTGCGGATGATATTGTGATTTGTTGTGAGAGTAGGGAGCAGGTTGAGAAGAGCCTGGAGAGGTGGAGATATGCACTGGAGAGAAGGGGAATGAAACTCAGTAGGAGTAAGACAGAGTACATGTGTGTGAATGAGAGGGAGGGCAGTGGAGTGGTGCGGTTGCAGGAGAAGAGCTTCAGAAGGTGGAGGAATTCAGGTACCTGGGTTCAACAGTGCAAAGTAATGGAGAGTGTGTTAGAGAAGTGAAGAAAAGAGTGCAGGCAGGGTGGAGTGGGTGGAGAAGAGTGACAGGAGTGATTTGTGATAGTAGGGTATCTGCAAAATTGAAAGGGAAAGTTTATAGGACTGTGGTGAGACCTGCGATGTTGTATGGTTTAGAGACAGTGGCATTGAGTAAAAGACAGGAGGTGGAGCTGGAGGTAGCAGAGCTAAAGATGTTGAGGTTTTCGTTGGGAGTGACGAGGATGGATAAGATTAGAAATGAGTTTATTAGAGGACAGCGCATGTAGGATGTTTTGGTGACAAGGTGAGGAGGCGAGATTGAGATGGTTTGGACATGTGCAGAGGAGGGACATAAATTATATTGGTAGAAGAATGCTGAGGATGGAGCCACCAGGTAGGAGGAAAAGAGGAAGGCCAAAAAGGAGGTTCATGGATGTGGTGAGGGAAGACATGCAGGTAGTTGGTGTAAAAGAGGCAGATGTAGAGGACAGGGTGGTATGGAGACGGATGATCCGCTGTGGCGACCCCTAATGGGAGCAGCCGAAAGAAGAAGAAGAAGAATGGTTTAATTTTAATGAAACAGCTCTTACTTATGGACTTAAACTGTTTGGAAATAATACTGAAGAACTAAATTTTTCAGGTTTTTTTTACACTCTATCAATCCAGAATGTCAATAAAATAATTTATTTAAATTTTTTGACAGGAAGGATCAGAGCCCAACCTGTTTTTTTTGCACAGGTTGTAATTCTCAGGGAGACAGTATTTTGATTGGCTAAATCAAGAGCTCGACATTGGCAACATATAATGCATGACACTGCACCTGTCAATCATTTGTGTCTTGTCTTTTGTCCAACGAATACGATAAAACCTGTAGGTGCTTCTCCATTTCTTTTCATCATTCTGCATTATCTTGGATCACAATACCTTTGTTTTACAGAATGCCTGTTGAATGGTTCACCAGATTCTCCTAATTCGACAAACAGTGCTGCATGGTGAGCTGTGATAATTATAGTTTAATGGTTTGTTAAGTAGTGTGTAAAAGAAGCGACTCTAATAATAATAATAATAATAATAATAATAATAAAAAATACGAATAAATAAATCCTCCTTTTTCGTCCATTTATTCACTCCAGCAGTCATGCACTATATACCGCTTTAATAATCAGAGTGCAAATCTTGGGTCTCGGATTCACCACATTTACTGAGTTCACATTCTTTTTTTTTTTCAAGACAGAACTAAAATATATTCCATAGGGTTCAATAACTAAATAAATTGGTGAACAATTGGTGTAAAGTAATGCATTAATGCAAATAGATCACCTTTCCATACATATGATAAGACATTTCTAATGGGACTAGTCTCTTCCAGGATCACCCCACACTCATGTAGAGAGCAAAATGGACCTCTAAAAATGTTCTCAAAGATCTCAACGTAACTGCTTCTACTTACTTTTCTTGCTGCTGTTATGGATTCCCTTCGTCCCATAAATAGCATAATATTCACCCTTAGATATGATCTAATGCAAATGGTAGCACATAGAAACCATGAAGATACATGTGGATGTTCTTCCTTGCATAGCCTTTGGACTGCTTTTATTAAGCAAAGGGTTATTTGCACTCAAGTCTTTTTCATTTGACAGTCTTTTTCAATTTCTATTAAATGCAGAAATGACTCTGATGCTCATACTCATATGCCTGCTAGCAAAATTACCACAGTTTGATTAGATTAGACATCTGCTGTGGTGAAGGTGTTCAATGGCAGGTAGTTGGGTGCCAATGATGCATTGGGTGGGTTAGACCACCCTTTGCAACCATGATGGAGTTGGTCAGATGATGCAATGGTAAAAACTCGTTAAATGTCCCTGGGGACATTTGGACTTTTTTAAGACTTTAAGGCAAAAATTATAGATGCTGCTGCACCTTCCTAACCAAAGCTGAAGTGGGCTGGTGCCAGGACAGCTCCTCAGTGATGTGGACTCAAGAAGTTGGAGACCCGCTCTACTTCAGTTTCGTTGATGTAAACAGGGGAGTGTTTCCGGCTGTTTAGTTCCTCCCCAATGAGGATGGGTTTCTTTTGGAGTTTGGTTCCTCTCAAAGCTTCTTTATCATATCTTTTTCTAGCTTCTTTGTTTCTTTGTTGCCACTAGCTTGCTCATTATGGACAAATTGAAATATTTCAAATGAATGTTTACTTTCTGTGCTATTGTCTATAGATAACGGCTCTTTATAATAAAAAGTAATTGAATTGAATTGAGCCAAATGAGATTTTAGAATGAGCTCTTATGATTTCAAAACACCAGCTGAATGAATATGTTTTGGATGAATGATTTTAGAATTGATGCCTCTAAAGCGTTTCCAGTGATTTCACCAATTCACACTGACTCTGGCCCAACACCTTGCAAAGACACATTATGTTGTTTCTTAATTATTTTCCATTTGTCTACATGCAACATACATATTTAAAAACAACGATACTTAACACCATTAAGTCTCCAATAGAGTCATTCTGATTAGATGAAGGCAATACAATAGCAATAACTAGGAAAGACGTACCCTAATGTGCAATGTTACTTAATGAATGAATGAATAATTATCATTATTAATTAGCAGTTCTCACAAGATTTTAATTTCAAGGTCAGCTAATTCTGTTTATTTTTGATTGAAGATCTTTGAAGAGAAAATTGGGTACATCTGAATGCGGGTACCAGTGAGTGAGTGAGCAAGTGAGTCAGCTGGTGGAAGGGTTTAGAAGACACTGTGGCTGAGAAGTGAGGGGGATTCTAATTATCACATCATATCATCGCATTGCTGTTCTGTGCGCTTCTGTGACTATTAGTGATTGAGAGAATTGTTCTTTGCACATTGCTGTGCGTCTACCGAAATGCTCCTAATGTTCACTCCATGTTTTTGCTTTGCTTTCGCTAATTAGTGTAACATCTTCATATTATCTGTTACAAAACGCATTTCGAATGACAGATAGTACAACAAATTTCATTTCGATGATCTAATTAGGCTAAATAAATGAATAATCCATCTTAGGGATGCATAAAAGAGTCTGGTGATTTATACTCCTTTATCCAATGAACAGTGTTTTTTGGAATGAATTAGCACTAAGAAGAGAAATTGTTCTTTAGATGGTGATGCATGGGGCCAGTGTATTTCTCATTTAGCAGTGATTAATGAATACATGCTGACCCACATTCAGCTTTCAATGAGGTCTGAGGAATACTAAAACTGCTGGAATAAAGTGGGTATTAGGTGTTTCTTAATTACTTTCCTTTTCTGGATGAATTTTAATCTTTAGATTACCCCCTCTCTCTCTCTTTCTCTCTCTCTCCCTCTCTTATTCTCTTTATGGCTGAGACACGCTCAATCGAGACTTGCCTAGTCTACAAGCCGCTAATGTGTACTTATAGCATTATGGATAATGATCACAGATTAACATTGTTGTAATTATTTAAAAACAAAAATAAGCATAATTAAATATACTATTACTTTTGCATGTTCACTTCTTGTGAATGCAATTTTTGCTTTTTGAAAAAAAAAAAAAGGCAAAAAAAGTGCTTCATTCACGGATAAAAATAAATCTGAAACAGGAATAATTCCTAGGAGATCACGGAGCATCACGGACTCAAATAAATACATTTACACAAACATTCCCACTTACAGGTAACTTAGAGAAGCCATAGATACTGGCATGTGTAAACTGTGATGCAACACCACTTGCCACCACGATTTCTATATCGTGAGCGATAACCCCAGATTTTATGGCACTCATTTAGTTTACTACTGTTACATTACATTACAAAAACATTTGTTTGCTACTATATTGCCTTACTCTATAGTTTATGCAACAGTGGCTCTCTCTAGACAGTAAATTCTCCTCCATTGTTTCCACCAGTACAGGGCTATTTTACCATGTGGTAGCATGCTATTTCATATCTGTATGCATACTATTTAGTAGGCCGGCACTAAGGGCTAAGTATTTTACAACCTGTGGACACATAGACAACTACCCAAGTAGCAAAGACTTCTGGAGCTGAATTTGGAATGAAGCCGGCACAGTTGGCATTCAGTTGGCACTGGCATGAGGCATGTGAACACAACATGGCCTGTTTATGGTGGAGATGGAACCGTCTTCAAGGCAGCAAAAAAGATATGGGCCAGTCATTATGTGTATTATTTCGCTCAGACGAAAATTATAGAACTGTGGGCCACATACGTGTGGACAGTCGTATCCCACAGTTAAAATGTAATTTTAGATAGTAAAGTAAAGTAATAATATTTTCAAACACACAGCTGTTTCCCCGATTCCTGCATGCAACAAGGTTCCATCAAACAAAAAATGAAAATGATTTAGGAAGAAAAATGTATGGTAATTTAATTATAAAACCCTTTATATTCTATAATAATATTAAACATATTTCAATTTTTCTCTAAACCTTTTTAATGCATAAGGCCAAGTTTTTACATATAATTCTTCTCTCTTAAAATGTCTATTATGGCAAATGAATAAATAAATAAGTCAATAAATAAGTAGATTCTCTACCAATCTAATCTAAATCTACCAATCAGGTCAGATCTAGAACAGCGGACGCTAATGCGCTCTTGAGGCAGCACTTCACCAACCATCGTGGACTTCTCTACTCTGGAGCAAAACACACAAAGTTTGGTAAGTGATAACTGGCCTTTTTTTTTATATAGTTAGTATGTGTTGCTGTTTTTGGATTGTAGAGTTAGTATGAGTTAACATCATCGGAAAGTTAAATGTTACATGTATGTTTTAGCAGCTGTGAGGCGTAACCACCTGACGTCTGTGGCCACATAAAAGAAAATCGATTCCTGGCTATATGTGTCCCCGGATAGGGAAGGGGGCAGGAGAGAGAGGATTAAGAGAAAAGAGCATCAGGAGAGTACAACAGGTTAAGTTGTGTGCACAATGCCACTTGTTCATGAACTTAATCATAGATGTTTAAAGCTTTTTG
The DNA here is from genome assembly GCF_014805685.1 of Silurus meridionalis. Lineage (NCBI taxonomy): Eukaryota > Metazoa > Chordata > Actinopteri > Siluriformes > Siluridae > Silurus > Silurus meridionalis. Next base: position 6,228,500 of record NC_060895.1, on the reverse strand, counting down.
AAACATCACATTGACATTAAAGGCTTGTATTTTGTTGGTTAAAATATCAAATCTTTTGTTTAAATGCTAAGGACCGAGTTCTGGCAACCAGACCTGGTCCAGTCATGTACCATAATTCATTGCTGTATTTGGGCCAATTAAAAGTTGGTTGTGTGGTCCATCACTGGGTCAAACCAATTTTGCTCTGTGGGTAATTACTGTAAATTAGCTTTGCTATTTATTAGTTTAAATGTAACATAAGATTGTAGTAAATATATAGTATTCTACTGTATAGACATGTTTCTTCACCTGATTATCATACGCATGTGGGTTCATTAAAAAAACAAAAAACAGTAGAATTACAGACCCCCGTGCACAAGGTATGATCTACAAAGGCATGGTTTGCCAAGGTTGGAATGGAAGAACTGGCACAGAGCCATATATATTTTCATAATTAACAGTATTTCCCAGACACCATTACCCAAAGTGACTTACAGAAGTGAAAAGGCACCACATTTTATATTTATCTCATTCATACAGCTGAGCAGTTTCAAGTTAAGGACCTTGCTTAAGGGCCCAGTGTGATGATGCTAAGATTTGAACTCACAATATTCTGTCTTAATGCCACTCCTCCTCACCAAACAAATCATCACAACCATTCTCAAAAATCTAGAAGAAAGCGAGAAGACTGGAGGTTATGAAATTAGATGTTTAATGAGCAGTTTTTTGCCTATAACTTATATGTAGTGTGGTATCAGTATGTGGGAGTGTATTTTTAACACATTTTTGGGCAGTACTGACTGAGGGGTGTAGCTTTGATTATAGGTGAATGCCACAATGGTACACTGCCACAAGATGCTAGACCAGGGGTCACCAACATGGTGCCCAGGTCACCCGCAAGGACCACATGAGTCAGGGCCTTTTCTAAAAATAGCTCACCATAGCGCCATTTATGTGAGCTGCATCTAATATTTTGTTGCTTTTTTAATTTTTTTTATTCACACTTTCATTGTTGTGAATTTGATGACAATATTAAAATATAGATAACTAGATATAGATAAATATCATGAATTATTAATAATAAAATATAATTAAAGGGAAATTGAGCAAATTTGTTATTTGTTATTGAAGGGTCAAAAGGTTGGTGACCCCTGTGCTAGACACTATTTAGTACACTAATGGGGTCTTGCACCTTTGGCATGAGAACATCTCCATCTAAATACTTTTCTCCTTTGCTTCACGTTTCTTTTGCATATTTTGGTTTCCTCTCTCAGTCCAAAAACCTACATTGTAGTCTGATTGGAATTTTTGATTAGTTTGTATTGTATAAATCAGTGTATATGTGCACAATCGTGCCCTATAATGGGTTGGCGACCCCACCCAGGGTGTCTGTTGCCTTGTGCCCCAAGTTCTCCACAACTCCAGGCTTCCTCATGACCCTGTGTGGTATTTAGAAAACGAATTTAATGGATAATACAAGTGTGTATACAGTAAGCATATGGTATAAATAATGTATCTTGATCTTTGAATTGATATCTTTACATTTATTTATCTTTGAGGGCAAAGTGTAGTCATTAGTATTCATTAGTAGACAACTCGTGTGGTCTTCTTCTCTGGTTCCTGGTTGTATAGTGTTGTGTAAGAGCCTGTGGTGGCGTAGTGCTTCCACATCATCATGTAGCAGGCAGTGTGGAAGGCATGCACGGGTTAATGCTGTGAAGGTAACCGTGGGAAAGCGGCAGAGCAGCTCGCACATCACTACACAAACAATTCGAGCTGGACCCCTGCTCTTTCCGAGATGGTCCTTGATCGCTTCTGTGCCAGTTGTTTCCCCTCCACACACTGTTATCGGTCACCTCTTTGGTGAGCAGTACTTTCCTCATTACTCATTTGGATGTCCACAGCAGAGAGCTGTCACTTAAGGAGGAGGGGTACCGAAGCCCACCCGAGCCGCGTGTGTTTCCGAGGCGGATGTGGAGATGATGGAAAGCTGTCGCTTTTGACTGGATTTCGATCTTCTGGATCTGGGACGCGATCTGGACTCATGCCACGCATTCTACTTCCGCGGAACAGACATTAAACCCACGACCAGTTTCCTATTTATTTATTTATTTATTTATTTATTTATTTATCCCTCTATCCCTGATCCAATGGATCGGATGTCGGATCGGATCTGACTGCGCGCGTGACTTCCAAACACTGGATCTTACTTTTCAAGGTGAGCCTTCCAAAAAGTTTGACATTAAAAAATATGCGGAATAAAAGTAATTACATGGTAAAAAAAAATGGCGAAATCTTTCGACGGATCGCTTCTGAGCTGTTTTGCACCTGTTGTCTGATTCATTCTAATCTGAAATCAGACTGAAATCAAAATCATAGCGCTCTCTCTCTCTCTCTCTCTCTCTCTCTCTCACACACACACACACACACACACACACACACACACACACACACACACACACACACACACACACACACACACACACACTTGTTCATACCGCAGGTTTTGCATGCCATCTGATTTGGTTTCATTCCAAAGAGAAACTGCAAAATATATATATATATATATATATATATATATATATATATATATATATATATATATATATATATAAATAAATAAAATAAAATAAATAAAATAAAATAAAATAAATACAAATCAAACACATAAGAATGTATTTAAATGATTAAATAATAGAGCAATAATATATCTACTAATACTACTACTACTGATAATAATAATAATAATAATAATAATAATAATAATAATATTGAAATGATCATATCATCATCATCATCATCATCTATTTATTGAATGTCCTCGACAAGACTTTGCTGGTGGATGGATGTGTTTGAATTTAATGATCTGATGGGAATACAATTAATGAATAAATCAGTAGAGCATTGCTAATAGAATACACACCAGTATCGATTTCAGCACAGCTCACAAATCAGATTGCTGATGAGTGCTGCCATTTATACACTTCTGCAATCCAGAGTAAATAAAATCACCAAATTACAAAATCACAAAGCACAGGCTTGTTTTGACATTACGCTTGTAGGACTGTTTTCAGCAAATGTTACTGAAAGTGTGTGTTTTCTACTTAAAGATCAATCATCACCCATCTCTAAAAGACACCGTTTCAGGTTCAGTTTCCAGACCTAACATTCAAACCAGTAAAAAACCCATCACTTAAATCCTTCATCCAGTTGACAATGTGTCTTCAGCCTCACTGGTGATTACAGTTGATGCTGATTCCCTTGAGAGCCGGTAAGTGCGTCTGTCTGAAATAGTAATAGTGACTCAAGAGGCACTGTGTGCTGCGTAAGTGCTTTAAGGGAGCGCCTTCGCTCACAAATCACTATGGAGCAGCCAGTCTTGAGACACTGCTGCAACTACACTCTGAACCGCAGAGTATGATCTGCTACTCTAATCATCCAGCTCCTGTAATGAACTTGCAGCAAGTGCGTTTTCATTTGACGGACTGTGGATGCGAACAAGTGACTACCTGCTGAAGAGATCGCCCTGGGATTTAACTCTTGCTCCATGCTCCTTCGGGAGAGGAGCCGAGACAGGAGGTGGTCGGGCTGAGCTGCCCGGTGCCTGCTTCTTTTCTTTCTGATGGAGGATACCGATCCGAAGAGGGGGACAAAGGAGGGAATTTGGGACGGTGATGAAGAGGATGGGACACTGCAGTACCCCGAGGAATGCCGCCAGAATGGGTAAGATGAAGCAGAATGCCAGGGCTGAGCCTGAAGGATACTTTTTCTACCAAGGTGTTTAGAGGAGGTGGTAGAAGGTTACTTGACTTTGTGCTTATGTTGTGCTGCTTTTATTGTACGATGTATTGATTTTCTTTTCTTTTTAGAGCTATTATATATATATATATATATATATTTAATAAATAAATATAATATAAATATTAGTTTTTCTTCATTTTAATAGGGTTTTCAGTTTTATTTTAGCAAATATACTAGCAAATATTGACATTTGATTCTTCTAAGTGTTTATTATTAAGTTTTGCCATTTACAAGTAGCTTATACTTGATATTGTTTATATTTTTATTTTACCATACTGAATAAGTTCCTTTCTTCTTGTCACTCTTCAAAATATATATATATATATATATATATATATATAAAAGGGCAGTTTCTTCGGTCTGTTATTTGTAAGAAGTTAGGAAGGGTTTTAAAAAAAAAAAGTCAACACTGTTATCTGTTAAAGTTTAGTCCCTAGTCGGACAAAATGCTTGTAATCAATGTCTCTCTCTCTCTCTCTCTCTCTCTCTCTCTCTCTCTCTCTCAAACACACACCATCGCTTTTTCTTTCTCCTGTTGTCTCTTGCCACTTTTTCCACCTAGTCACAATGTGTTTCAGCAGTGCTGGGTTTTATTTTAATGTGGAAGGTGTTCTCACTGACCTTTTGTGCTTTTGCACAAAAAGAAATGTGATTTGAAAGGCTTTGCTCTTTAGTGGAACAGCAGTTGGATTAGTCATCCTCTTCTCGGCTCCAAGGTGTTCTCAAGACACCGCATGGGGGCTTCGCTTCAGTCTCCTCCTGTTTATTAAAATACGTAAAGAAATGGTCAAGCAGTCCCAAAGTACATTGCACATCATATTAAAATCGAGTATTTACCCAATTCTTTTCAGGATTTGGTTTATACCGAAGGATAACAGTGATGACAGCAAATGCTTTGGAGTTGCTTGTGATCTCAAATACTCTATTATTCACCAGTTATGATCTACAGCCGAAACAAATTCAATTGCAATCCCCTGGACAACTAGAGACATCGAGATAATTAGCTTAATTAAATGTGCCACACTGGACTGCTCAGCTGGGGCTGTGATAATTCCAGTACTGTGATTTATTCTGTCCTTTAGCTCTATTTGGATAAGATGTGCACAGTGTGTTTATTGAAATTCACATTGGAAAAAAAAAAAAACTTGGATGCTTTCAATGTAAAGGTTTTTCATGTGAAAAATATGGACAGACTGGATAATTTAACGGCCTGAAGCTTTAGTCGGTGCCAAAAAAAAACTGTTATGACCAGCCAAGCACTAGGCACCTCAAAGTGTACGTTTAAAAAGGATTGTTGAATTGTTATTGAAAACCGTATTCATGCTGCCACTTTGTTATTTGCTGATTACATCCAGTAAGTGGCGATTAAATTAATAGGTTGTAAATGAGTTGAAATGCACTCATTAATGAAACAGTACAAGCAGCTGGAAAATAGGCCGTCATAATCCATGTCCATATTACTGCGTCATTAATAATAGAATAATATTGAAATAGTATGCAGACCCCGATGATGAGAGCTTACTGGAAGGAATAGTCGGTTTTCTCACCTCAGTGGAAAAATACCCGATCACACTGAGCTGATTTCATTTCACTCGCTGATTTACAATCACCCATTTCATTATGGTTCACTTGGCTTGCTGTTGGGTTCACGACTGCTGGTCCCCCAGCAGCATCCATCTTTTACAGTCAGCAGCATGCAATCAGCTGAACGACCTTCAGTGGGCTGCACTTTAAATCTGGCCTGCTTGTATTAGCTCTGGTTTTCTTTACTCTTTTACAGCTGACTGTGACCCAGGCTCAGGCTGTGTATTCACACCGTGTATGGGCTCCGATCCCAAAGCGCAGAATGTCTGCTGAACTGGGGGAAATTCCATGCTGGGTGTCCTGGTGGTCCATGAAAATGTTACTGTGCCTTATGCATTAGCTTTAGAGTTGGCCAGGTTTTGTGCTAGGAAGTGAAATCATTTAGATGACTCGAAAACTGAGAACTGATTCAAGCAAAATAAATTTGGATGGATTTTTGCTGCTCATAGAGGGTTTTTAGCTCTGGTAATACGGGTAAAGAATTGACGCATTGTACAATTTTTAATAATATTTTATGGGTTTAAAATATTTATTAGCTCTTTGGTGATACTGCAGCCTGTGTTTCATTTATATAAAAGTAAAGACTCTCTGAATTACTTTTGTTATTATTACACAGTATTATTGTCACAGTATGTCTTACACTGGCTGTGTTTATGCCAACTTTAACTCAGGGACATGATACACATTGAAATTATCAGCCTGATATGAATTTTGTACATAAAATGAATTTGTACTGAAAGAATGAATGGAATTTCTCTGTTTTAAAGATTAGACTCAATCTTTGGTCAATTCATCTTTTAAAATGTAAGGAAATTTAAATGTAATTATATCAAAGTCTGTATAGTGATTTCCAAAATATCTGCAATTCCTTTTGCAGAATGAATTGTAATTTTAACACCTAATTGCATAATTTTCACAAAATAATAACTACATTGAAATTGTAACAAAACACTAGGCAACAAAGGAATTTCCAGTTTTCTCCTTATTCAGTGCAACACACTACGAATGCTAATGAGCACTGGATGTGGCATGGTTTTTTGGAATGAATAAATGTTGGCACATTTATATCTCTTGTTTGTTTCCGGATTCTACTGAGAGTTTGCTGCAAGCAGAATTGCTAACTTTCAGTCTATTGTTTTCCATTGTTGTTTAGGGAGAAGATGCCCTTCCATCATGTGACGGCAGGGCTGCTGTATAAAGGCAACTATCTGAGCCGCTCTCTGTCTGAACGCAGCGATAGCGACCAGCTGGCTAGTATCTCTGCAGAGGAACTAGATGGTGAGTGAAAATCAGCTCTCTCCGAAGCACATATACACATGCAAGCAATGCTCTCATTTACTGCTGGAGTGTTCAATGATTTTATGAAATAATCTATAAATAAAGATTTTGGCAGTTCTGTATGATCTACTGATCAAATAATTGAATATATATTATACTCAGTCACCCCAGATAATGACTTTTGTCAATTCAGAGAGGAAATGAAATAAGCCTGGCAAGCCTGAACGATTAATGCATGTATAGACCACTAAATCTGGTAGGACCTCTGCAGTGTTGAGCTTTCACAATTTGTTTTAAATTAGCAGCATGCAGAGTTCTTGTACTATCCTAATAGCCAAAAGTATATAGATTCCTGAGTACTGAACATCCCATTAGACAACCATGGATGGTGTAGGTCTTCCCTTTTCTGCTATAATTATCTTCACACTCTGAGTAGACTTTCCACTAGATTTTGATAATATTTCACATGCAGACACGTTAAAAGTTATTTGGATTTGAGTGAGCAGCCGTCACAAAGTCCACAGTTTCAAACCATCCCATAAGTTTCACTGGTATTGAATTCAGGTCTTTCACACCAAACTTGGCCAATCATTTCTTCATGGAGTTTATAGGAGTGTTTCATGTTGGAATGGTGTTTGGGCCTCTTGGTTCCAGTGGAGGGAAATTGTAATGCTACAGCATACAAATATATATGCAGTTTGGGAAGAAAAAAAACACTCTGTGGGTGTGGTGCTCAGGAGTCCACAAACATTTTACCTTATACTATATATTTGTATATCAAAATTGTAAAAATATGTCTTTAGTTAAGTCAGTTGTGTGTTAAATACAAATGTGCTAATGGAAGAGAAAATAGATACAGTAGATAGAAAATGTCACATTATGTTATTACATATGATCACTGTGGATACACAGTTCCATGTTTCCAACTCTAAAAAACACTGAAATATAATCTTTTTGTATTTTTTTTAAATTTCGATTTAAATATACTGTGTGAATTTACATATAAGGAATTGTTTGACACATTGTATGTGCTTTAAAAAAAAAATCCCATTCCACATGTAGTCCCCATTCGCAGTAATAATAATCTCTGGGATAATGTTCCATAAAGCTTTGGAGTGTGCTTGTGGAAATCTGTGCTCTTTTAGCTACAAGGGTGTTAGTAAAGGCAGATATTAAAGTAGGTCCTGGGTGCGCTTAGCGTTCCAATTCATTGTAAAGGTGTTCAATAGGGTTAAAGTCAGAACTCTATAGCAGGCCACTCAAGATCTTCTTCCACTCCAACTCATGTAAACCATGCAGTATGTTCATGGAGCTTGATTTGTGTACAGGATCATTACTTCCTGGAAAAGGTTTATCTCCTAGTTTGAATGAAAGGAAAATTTTATGCTACTGCACCCAAATACATCCTACACAACTGTGTGCCACTGACTGTGTTAACATGGCTGGGAAAGTCAGGTGCCCCAGTTTTTTGCCCATATAGTGTATTTCTAAAGATTTATTTCTAAGGCTGAAGTCGTCCTGGATATTTTTTTGCAGATAATTTCCCTTCTTTCTAAATATTAAAGGCTTGAAATGTGAAAATCATTTCTTCATAGAGCAGGACGTTTTTAACCTTATATTGTTTATGTTTTAATAATAATTTGTCTGAGCATATGAACAAGTAATATTACATTTATTTTTACTAGAATTTGCAACTATTAACATTCAGTATTCATATTCAGATGATTTGCCACTTTACTCCAATGTTTTTACACTGTTTACCCTTTTACAATGTTTAGGCTTTGAGAATGTTTGCATGGCCCTGCCATTTACAATCCCATTGCATGACCACATCTATATCTATCTGTCTGTCTGTCTGTCTGTCTGTCTGTCTGCCTGTCTGTCTGTCTGTCTGCCTGCCTGCCTGCCTTACTTGCAAAGATGAATATTTAATCAGTGAAGTAGAGCTCTCCTAGCTCATAAATCCGAATTTTAACCCCAGCATACATAAACAGAATATATTTTAAAAATTCATGAAATAAAAAATTTAGGAATGTACTTCAAGAATAAATATTCAGAGATTGTACACCTTGAATCTTCAGAAAAGGCGTTTTTAAATGATTTATGAAATGTTTCATACACTGGTGTTGTTTTTCATGTCCACAGATGAAATCATCCCATATGAGCATGTTGGTTTTTCTGCTAATATAACAAACGTGATTATTTGCAGAAGACAAACTGATTTATAAAGCGTCATATGAAATCATCTTTTTCTCTTATTTACTTATACTGATCTGAATCTACTGGAGTTCCAACTGCACTTGGGGCATTTCTGTACTTTATTCATTAGTCTCTTTTTCATTTTATAGAAATGTGCAGCATCAGCCTGATGTCACATCACAGCTCAGCATTCAGATCTTATAAATCAGCCATTATGGAGGAGCTGCATTTGTCAAAATGAGAGTTGTGTTCAGATCAGCCTTGGATGCAGAGAGACACTCAATAGCCTGACTCATCGGTGGCACTTATATATTTATGAGTAGATATGCACAAAAATAAGTTGAATGTCTTAGTGGAGACACACTTGTCTGAACAGTAATGCACAGAATATTTAACTGGTCAGCTATAATCACTGGTTTTCTATCAGAGGATTCTGAGGTTTGCTGTGAAGTTGAATTCAATTATATTTCAAGTGCTTGTGATGATGCAGGATAATCAATATAACTCAGGGTGTTGCTATAAATAAGACACTTCACATTTGGTAATGGTCTTAAAAGCTGTGTGGATAATTGTTTTTGTTTTGTTTTTTACATTTCCCACTGAACTGAGTAGTGTGTTAGATATATACTTACAGTAAAACTCAACCCTGATTCAGATTACAGACATTTATGGTGAAGTAGATGTGTTTACAAATCCTGGTGCGAATTTTGTTGACATTGTTGTGTTCGATAGAAAGAAATAGCATGTAGAGTAGCATGTTGGAAAGATCCTTCTTATTAATCTATAAAGTTATTACACTAATGTTGAGTATACATAATGTTGAGGTGGAAACACCTATTACTTTATAGTTTTTGAGAGACACACACTTTTTCCTTTTATATGCAACAAACTAAGTAATTTATTGGTATGAAGCTTTACTTTGAACAAAAACAAATATATACAGTATCTCATGAAAGTGAGTACACCCCTCTTTTTTAGCAACCATTTTTGTATATCTTCTAAGCAACAATACTATAGAAATGAAACTTGGATATGTTTTAGAGGAGTCAATGTGAAGCTTGTATAGCAGTACAGATTTACTGTCCTCTAAAAAAAACATATAGAACATACAGCCATTAATGTCAAAATAACTAAAAAAATGTGAGTACACCCTAAGTAATAACAGCTGTACGTTGCTTAACCATGCAAAGTCACTTGTCCTATTCATCATGTTCATGTTTTTGTCTGCTTGACAGGACCATACAAATTTGTGTCTCTTGTATTAGAGCAATTAAAATTTGGTGCTTTGAGTACAATTCTCTCATACTGACCACTGGATTTAAAAAAATGGCACCTCATCGCAAAGAACTTTCTGAGGATTTGAGAATTAGAATTGTTGCTCTCCACAAAGATGCCCAGGCTATAAGAAGATCAGTAACACCCTGAAACTGAGTTACAGTACAGTGGCCAGGGTCATACAGAGGTTTTCCAAGACAGGTTTCACTCGGAACAGCCGGCACAAGGATCAAAAGGTCAAGTCCTTGTGCTGTGCGTCCACTGCAGAAGCTGCTTCAAAAAACATTTGATGAGTGCTGCAGCATTGCTTTAGAGGTTGCAGAAGCTGAAGGTCCATTTGTCAGTGGAAGCTGGCTCACATGAAAGCCTGCAAACAGTTGGCTGTAGTAAACCTGTCCAAGAGTATGAAATACTAAAACCATGTCTTGTGCTCTAAACTAAGATAAACTTGTTTGGCTCAGAGGGCTTAAATTGTGTCTTGCCTACAGTTAAGCGTGGTGGTGGTAGCATCATGGTCCGGGGCTGCATGAGCGCTGCTGGTACTGGGAAGCTGCGGTTCATTGAGGGAATCATGGATTCCAACATGTACTGTGACATTCTGAAGCAGAACACAAGGCGCTCCCTTCAGATACTGAACTGAACTGAACGCCAGTTTTCCAACATTATAACAACCCCAAACACACCACCAAGATGACAACTGCCTTGCTGAGGAAGCAGAAGGTTGAAGGTGATGGAGTGGCCAAGTATGTTTTCAGACCTGAACCCTATTGAGCACCTGTCGAGCATCCTCAAGGGGAAGGTGGAGAAGCGCCATGTCTCTAAAATCCGGAAGCTCCCTGATGTCATTATAGAGGAGTGGAAGAGGATCCCAGCAACAACCTGTGCAGCTCTGGTGAATTCCATGCCCAGGAGGATTAAGGCAATGCTGGATAACAGTGGTGCTCTCACAAAATATTATACTTTGGACACGTTCAGTTAGGGTGTACTAAATTTTGTTGGCAGTTATTCAGGCACATTGACTACTCTAAAATATATCTATCCTTCATTTCTATAGTATTGTCCCCCTTCGAAGATATACTAAAAAATGTGAGGGGTGTACTCACTTTTGTGAGATACTGTAAATGGGTAGATGTTAATATTTATTTTACTTTAAAAATCCTGCCTTAACATAAGTAAGAGCTTTATATGGACAGTTATTTTCTTCAAACATTCAACTGAAATACTTTGCCATACCTCTTGTAAAACCTGCCAAAGGTGTTCTTCAATAGTTGGATATTTCTTTCTGACCTTGTGATCCAGATCATCCCAGAGTAATTTAATAGGATTTAGGTGCAGTGACTCGGCAGGCATTTCATGATATATAACACTCCAGCTGACTGTTGTCTATTTTTATAATGTTTACAGAGCTTGGACATTGTTGGTTACAGTTAGCTGCAGTATAGATGGAATTAAGTGGTGTTGACATATGGAATGGTTGCCATGTTGGTTCAGTATTCCTCTTACCTGGGATAAGTCTCCAACCTTCCCTGCTCCAAAACAACATCAATCCTTTAAGATTCCACCTCCATGTTTAACATGTCCTCTCCTGTCTGTCGTACATAAGTTTCTCTGTTAGAGCCGGAAATGTCAAATTTGGACTTGTCTGTCTACAGAACTTTGTCCAGTCATTCACTGTCCAATTCTTCTGTGTTTCTGCCTTTTACCCACTTTGTTGTATACAAAAACAAAAGAATTTGTTTTAAAAACATAAAAGACAAGGTGTTTTCAAGTCAGTGGATATTTGGGACCAAGTTTACGGTGAGACATTGAATAAAACGCACATTAACAATTCATACAGAAATAAAATAATAGCTTTTTTGCAACATACAGTAAAATCATGAAGAACAAGTAGACTCAGAGGTTAGATGCCTCTTCATCCAAATATAAATTCCATAATTAATTTAGTATGGTTAATGGAGATTTCAGTTGGGCAATGGATGTTGTTCCAAAGCAGCTTTACATAAATGAATATATTTCTAAAGAACATACATCTTCTTAATTAATAATTATATCTCTTCCTAAATGATATTAATGTCAATAATGACTTACTGTGAATAGTCTTCCATTCACCACAGGCGCCTATCTGTTTTCTTTTGGAACTACCTAAAATCAAATATGTACAAAATGTGAACAGCAGAATACAGAATAAAATATGTAAGTATGCCATGCGATTAGCACACCTTCGAGCTGCGCACTTAATGTGTGTGTGCTGCAGTTTGCCGTCATCCTGTAGTGTTCAGAGTCATTCATTATATGCTTTTGACCTTAAAATAAAGGAAGCGTTGGTGTTTTGAACGGTATAATTTTAAACCCACTCAGTCAAGCCATTTCATCTGCCTTTTTTAAAAATGCATTTCGCATCATTCAACAAGATTTTTCTAGCTAACCAGTTAGAAACATTAAAGACAAAACAAAAAGCATTTTGACCTTTTAAAAGACTAATGAATTTCCAAAGAAATGCTAATGGTTATCATTATTTGCTAATGACTGACTTAGTAGTTCATAATAGATTGAATATTAAGTTGACAAATACAAATGAAATTTAAGTTTATATATATATATATATATATATATATATATATATATATATATATATATATATATATATATATATATATAATTGATTAATTGACATTGTCTGTTTCATTGCCAGTCTGTTCAGAAATAATTATGTACGTGAATCAAAAAGTGGTGAAATTGGTAATAATGCCACATTAATTCTTGTATTAGATTTACAGCACTTGGCAGACTCATTCATACAACTTGAGCAGTTAAGGGTTAAGGGCCTTGCCCAAGGGTACAGCACTAGCACTTGGTGTTGCTGGCATTTGAACTCATGACCTTCAGAACACAAGTCCAACACTTTAACCACTCAGCTGCTACTTTTCCCTTTTTAATGTTGCATTAATGCTTGTGAGAATACCAAACACACTTACATACTGCGTACAGACTGACGGACTATATTTGAAGATGGTGTCCTTGATCCCAATACAGTGGTCCCCAACCCTCGGTCCGTGGGTCAATTGGTACCGGGCCAATCACAAAAAGAATACATAACTTTATTTTAGTTTTATTTATTATCTGATTCTGAACAATGTTTTATTTAGGAAAATTACCGGATTCTCTACGCCACATCTGTCTATGACTCACCCTTGATGCATGTCATGATGCCTCTGTCACATGTCTCACCTCCATCCGCTACCTTCTTAAAGGGGCTGCTCCGGCCGCTAACTCATAATACATTACCGCTAAATTGAAACCTCCAAGCTAGCAAAATGAACAAAAACACAACACAGTGAGGTCATGTTTATTATTATATTTAAATCATTGTATAATTTTATTTTGTTGTATTTATCAGCCACTCCTTAAAGGCCGGTCCGTGAAAATATTGTCTGACATTAAACCCAAAAATATTGGGGACCGCTGTCCCAATAGACTTATTAAATCGACACATCAAGTGACTTTTTTGTCATTTGAACCATATACAGCTCCTGGGGAGGTGGTAGCTCATGGATCAGTAGGTTATAAGTTCAAATTCCATCACTGTTAAGCTACAATTGCTGGGTCCTTGAGCCTTACCACTTAACTGCTCAGTTGAAAGTCGGATAAAGGCGTCTGCCATATCAAGTCAAGTCAAGTCAAGAGTCAAGAAGCTTTTATTGTCATTTCAACCATATATAGCTGATGCAGTACACAGTGAAATGAAACAACGTTCCTCCAGAACCCCGATGCTACATAAAACAACATAAAACAACAGTCACAGAAACAGAAAAACACAGGGCCAAGAACTAGTAGAAAGATCCCCGCCACATAAAGTGCATGTGTGCAACCTGGTGCAAAAAGACAACACAAGACAGTGCAAGACAACACAGGACATTGCAAGACAATACACAAAACACAAAATAGCTCTGCCAGTAAACCTGTCCTAACAAAATAAGGTGAACAGTAGCAGAAAAATGTAAACAGAATATTGTGCAAATAAACAAATAGCAGCAATCAAGATAAAGTGAACAGTGTCAAAAAAATGTGGACAGAATATTGTGCGAAAGAACAAATAGCAGCAATCCCGGAAGATGTGCAAAAACGACATGTAAACATTTTGCGGTAATGATTAGTGTGAGTGGTTCTGAATCATGGGTGTGCGAAGTGTATGATGTGTGTTGAGTCCAGCTTGTACAGATCAGTCACACAGAGTGTGTGTGTGAGAGTTCAGTTCAGTTGTTTGTTTAGTAGCCTGATGGCTTGAGGGAAGAAACTGTTGCACAGTCTGGATGTGGCCGCCCGAATGCGAACCGCTTCCCTGATGGCGGGAGGGTAAAAAGTGTGTGTGTGACGGGTGAGTGGGGTCGTCCAAAATGCTGTTAGCTTTGCGGATGCAGCGTGTGGTGTAAATGTCCATATTAGAGGTGAGAGAGACTCAGATGATCTTTTCAGCTGTCCTCACTATCCTCTGTAGGGTCTTGCGGGAGGGAGATAAGGGAGGGAGATGAGCTTTCCTCAGCCTTCTCAGGAAGTAGAGACGCTGCTGGGCTTTTTTGGTGATGGAGCTGGTGTTAAGTGACCAGGTGAGGTTATCCGCCAAGTGAACACCAAGGAATTTGGTGCTCTTGACAATCTCCACTGAGGATTCATTGATGATCAGTGGAGAATGGTCACTCTGTGTTTTCCTGAAGTCAACAACCATCTCTTTGGTTTTGTCCACGTTCAGAGACAGGTTGTTGGCTCCACACCAGGCTGTTAACCGTTGCACCTCCTCTCTGTATGCTGACTCGTTGTTCTTGCTGATGAGACCCACTACGGTCGTGTCGTCGGCAAACTTGATGATATGATTTGAGCTTCACAATCGTGAGTCAGCAGAGTGAACAGCAGTGGGCTGAGCCCTGAGGGGCTTCAGCGCTCAGTGTGGTGGTGTTGGAGATGCTGTTTCCGATCCGGACTGGCTGAGGTCTCCCAGTCAGGAAGTCCAGGGAGGTGTTCAGGCCCAGTAGGCTCAGCTTCTCAATCAGGTGCTGAGAGACGATTGTGTTAAATGCTGAACTGAAGTCTATGAACAGCCTCCTTACATAAGAGTCTTTGTTGTCTAGGTGGGTGAGGGCCAGATGAAGGATTGTGGAGATAGCATTGTCCGTGGAGCGGTTTGGACGGTATGCACACTGCATCGGGTTCAGTGCGGGTGGAAGCTGGGTCTTGATGTGCCTCATGACGAGCCTCTCGAAGCATTTTATCACGATGGGTATATGCCATATGCCATAATTGTAAAGTCCTGCAAACTGTGCAACTATGACACCCTTTCAAACAAATAAAATAAAATAAGAGATAGGCACAGTGTGAAGCAGTGCAGAGGTGCATTCTTGGCATTGCAATTTTTTTTTTCTTATTTATGCTGCTGGCATTTTTGCTTACAAGTATGCACTTGCTGTACACTGAGATGAGAAAATGCCACACAAATGGCAGATTTATGCCTGGACCTGGAGTTCTGATCTGTTTTATTTTTTATTTTGGTTTTAGTTTTGACATTTACAGTTTGTAAGTGTTTGTGTTGATATGTGGGAGCCACTTTTCTGAATGCTGCATCAGCTGAAAACAGGAAATTCTACTGATTACCTACTGAAAGTCCCTCCTGATTACCACTTCAGCGATGTTAATGAGGTATTTTGCATTTAAAGGTGGTATTTAACAAGTCATGCGATTAGTAGAGTGAATAGATTTGACTTCACAACCTTCCGATTCGAAGTCCAACATCTTAACCACTGAGCTACCGCTACCCAAAAAAACATGGTGTGAAATCAAGTGAGAAATTCCATATATTTTCTAAGACAGTAAAATATAAGAGAAAAGATAAAAAATTATCTGAACTGTCCATTTTATAAAGGTTTGTTTGTTCCCTTCAGCCTATATTTTAAGCCTGTGTGCCAGTTTTGAGCTCCTGCTGTGTTTGTGGATTACTCTTCCTGTTTATCAAACTTCACTTTGTACCTGATGTCTTGAATTGTTTACTTTGACTTGCATGAGCTCTTTATCCTGACTAGTATAAATTTAATCTCATCTCTGCTATTCTGTGCATGTATGACAGAAACTTAATTCTACTGATTCCAGCTCTATAGTTACCATATCAGCACTGAACTTCTGAGATCCTGAGAACAATATTACTGATCGTCCACTAAACACTGGTTTATAAGAATTTTTTCAGCTGGGACATATCCTAGGCCTTTAATGCTGGATGAAAATTACTTTGAAAATAGTTTCTTCATTATTGATGCCCATAAATGTTTATGATGTGTCCTGAGACAATGCTTAGTGTAGATAAGTGCACATAAAAAACTGGCAAAACATTAAGGGTCTTTGCTGCATCCTCATTGAGTGTTTTTTATTTATTTATTGGGATTATATCAGATATTTTTTTATTATTATTTGTGAATTGTTTTGTGTATTTGTGTGTTTAGAATTTATATATATATATATATATATATATATATATATATATATATATATATATTCATTGCTCTGTGCTTGAGTCTACTGTTCCTTTTTTCTGTTGGCCCCTATTTTTTACACATATACATACACAAGTACACAAACACACACACAGTCAGAGTGTTAAACAGAAATAAACATTGGCCACGGAGGGCTGGTGGAGGCTTTGAGGTGCGAAACAGCAGCTGCAGCAGAAATGGTTGAATTGATTTTGTTAACTTGAGTCTGTGCCACTCTGTGTACTAATCAGAGGCTGGGATAAGCTGTGAAGGATGAAAGGTTCAATGGCGGGAGAGTACGGAGTGTTGAGTTGTCTGTTTGTTTGTTTTGGCAGAAATCCGTGAGGCCTTTAGGGTGCTGGATCGCGACGGCAACGGCTTCATCTCCAAACAGGAGCTCGGCATGGCCATGCGCTCACTCGGGTACATGCCCAGTGAAGTGGAGCTGGCCATCATCATGCAGAGACTGGACATGGATGGTGAGTTACGAATTCAGATGCACATACAGTGAAACCTTGGATTGTGATCTTAATTCGTTCAGGAAAAGTGCTTGCAATGCAATTTATTCGTAATGCAAAGCGAATTTTCCCAAAGGAAACGATGTAAACTCAGATAATCCGTTCCACACACCCAAAAATATTCATATAAACATGATTTTTAATGGTATTTTATGTACAAATTATTGTCCCTAATGTATCTGAAACAAATCACATTCTATGAGAAAACACGTAGTCACTATAGTAAATAGTACAATCACGTGGATGCTGCCTGTACAAGGCATACATGCCGAATTAGGACGAATACGCAGGAAGCTGATCTGAGCTCCCACTGTTTAACGCAGCGATAGAGAGAAAAAAACATCGTCTCAGTTGAGCGTGAGCCGTTCACCTGATGCTCGATGTTCGCAATGCAAATTAAATCTGAATACACAATTTGCACGTCCTACAAAGCGTTCATAACGCAAGTTACTCGCTATCCAGGGTTTTACTGTATTATGTTTGGCCTTTATTGTCTAGATTTCTGGATTGCAAAATACTCTTTCACCCAAAAGCTAGTGAATTAACAATTTACCAGTGGTGGACAAAGTATACAAAGGCATGTACTTGAGTAGAGATACAGTAGGTAAAATATGCTATGCAAGCTAAAAGAAATATTGTTGCTCTATAAATAAAAGCATAGCAGGCAACACAGCATAACCGAATTGATATACAGTTAGCATTCATTAAATGCATTAGCCTTTACTATCCTCATAACGAGATGAGTGATAAAGCTGCATACACACCTTTATCTTTTGCATGTTTCCCCCCTACTTTTTTCCTCTTTCTTTCTGAATTGGGCTCCTGAGGGTTTAGACCTTTTTTTTGTCATCCATAATTTTAATTTGGATTCAGCTCTTCTTACTGACGTGACGTCACTCCAGGTCTTATCAGTTCTTCCACTGGAAACCCTGAAGACTGAGGTGACGTCACCCAACCCCCGCCTCTCCTTTCTGAGTGTATGAGTGAGGGAACTTCTCCGGGCGGTGGGTGCACACTCCGTGTCCCGACCAGGTACATTCACCGTGACATGATATGATAATTAACGCGACCGTGCAAATGAGCTGCCCTGGGTCCGCCACTGCCAGGCGGCAATCGAAACAAGTTTTAAACAGAGCGTGCGCTCGTCCCTGATTGGTGGATTGCTGTGTGCTTGACCAATTAAACGTTTTTCCCACTCGTAAATAAGATATTTGACAAATGGAAATACATCGGTACAGATACGCAAAAAAACTACTTACGTTACTGTCCACCACTGCAATTTACAAAATAAACTATTGAGTAGTCCCCCGGAACTCCGCATCCCCACAGCCCCTATGGTACCTTAAGTGAATTAATCTAGTCATTGTCACTTTAATACCAAAATGTTATTCCTAACGCTCCTGAACATTCAGTCCCGCTGCGGATTCCTGCGAATTTTAAGATAATTCTCAACTTGATGTTAGTTAGGTTTCAAATGAAAGCACACCTATTTGCTTATGGGGTTAAGTTAGATCTCTGCAAACCATGACTTCGTAAAGCTTGCTTTGTGTTCAGGAACAATGTCATGCTGGAATAGTTTTGGTTTCTAGTGTTGTTTATGTGGAAAATTGTAGATTTTCATTTTTGAATGGCAACAGTTAAGCAAAAAATAAATTAGACATTAAAGAGAAAACATGTCAAAAGTGAGAAATAGAGACTGAATAACACAATTCACACACCAAGAGAACCCTTGACAAAGGCTTCCTGCTATAAACACAATAAAATACATACTTTTATATTTATATAACAAGAGCTACATGCCATGGTTTAGACTTGCAGTTATTACAGCATACAGTACAAACCATATTTAATCATTTGTTTCTGAGGCTCGGTAAATGCTCATGTAGTGCTTTTATTAGTGCAATTGAATGCACATATTTCATTGTTTACTATTTACAGTACAGACCAAAAGTTGGACACACCTTCTCATTCAAAGAGTTTTCTTTATTTTCATGACTATGAAAATTGTAGATTCACACTGAAGGCATCAAAACTATGAATTAACACATGTGGAATTATATATGGAATTATATACATAACAAAAAAGATGTGAAACAACTGAAAAATGTCATATTCTAGGTTTTTCAAAGTAGCCACCTTTTGCTTTGATTACTGCTTTGCACACTCTTGGCATTCTCTTGATGAGCTTCAAGAGGTAGTCACCTGAAATGGTCTTCCAACAGTCTTGAAGGAGTTCCCCGAGAGATGCTTGGCACTTGTTGGCCCTTTTGCCTTCACTCTGCGGTCCAGCTCACCCCTAAACCATCTCGATTGGGTTCAGGTCCGGTGACTGTGGAGTCCAGGTCATCTGGCGCAGCACCCCATCACTCTCCTTCTTGGTCAAATAGCCCTTGATGCCTTCAGTGTGACTCTACAATTTTCATAGTCATGAAAATAAAGAAAACTCTTTGAATGAGAAGGTGTGTCCTAACTTTTGGTCTGTACTGTATGTATGATTGCATTACAGCCAAACTTGATAGGTTGAATAACTTTGTTAGTTTCTTAGTAAACAGTTTTACCCGGCTTGTTCTCGCTCCATATGGTTGTAGAATTCAATGTTTGTTTCTGAGAGCTTTTGAGATAATGTGCTTAATACCAGCTCCAACACTGAAAAACAATTCTGCAGTGTTTTTATAGGATACGATAGCGTGTGTAATGTTACTAAACATTTCAGTCATGTTCAAATCTTCTTTTGAGGTTGAGCCAGGTATCAAAAGAAGGTCATATTAGAAGTGCTAGCCTCAGAAAGTCTTTCCACTGTTACAACAATTTATCCACAACTGACATGTGGATTACAGATAAAATACAAATAGTAAACAACTCCAATAATTAATGTAAGTCATGAAAATATAATTTCATCCTTGAATTGGAACTAAAGGGCTAGTCTCACAAAAGGGCTGGAAATAGCAAACCAACCAAAACAGCAACATGCATTCTTCAGGCCACAAGTTATACCGAAATGCAAAATCTCTAAGCCACTGATTTATGCTTATGTCTTAGTTTCTCTGGCTTCCAGAGTGATGAACCCACTATTTTTAATTCTATTAAAATAATACAAGGTTGTCCCATGGTCATAGTAAATGATGCCAATGCAGTTATTGGACTGTAATTTCACATGCATTTGTTTGATCTCTTAATTTCTCTAGAGCAGAGGAGACCAAACTTTCCTAAGAAGGAAATGTAATATTAACAAAATGAAAAATGCAATGGTTCCCCCTCATTTATAATTTCATAATGTTTATAAATAAATAAATTTAAAACATTGTAAGGCTGTAATTTGCTTAACTGGTTCAGTTTTACAGATTACTGAAACTTAGAGTACAATAAAAACAGAAACAATCCCATCTATAGTACATTAGAGTGTCTATTACAGCTATTCAAGCTATAAACAATACAGCTACATGTTTGTAATATCAGTGGCCTCTAATAAAAGACATGTAGCTGGTCCTTTTTAAAAAAAAAAAATTAATTAGGATAAGACAAATTCACTAATATACTCTACACTTAATTTCAATGTATATTTTTTAAATAAAAATAAATAAAACAATAAAACATGTAAAATTATAAGTAAAGATCTGTGCCAATATTGTATCCATGCTGTTTACATGTAAGTAAAAAAGTAATGGTTGATGATTTCAAGCTATTTGTCATATAGTGAGGAACTAATACAGTATATGTGTAATAGTTGAAGTTGAAGTAAGCTGGACTGGCTAAAAAGAAAAGATTTGATTGGTCAATATAGACCATAATAGAGCTTGCAAGTGATTCTAAAACTAAATTATGGACAGACAAGATTTGTGTTTAAAATGGAGCGTAAACTTTGGTTCTTCGGATCTTTCTTTTCATATTCATTTAACCCAGTCAACAAATCATTATGTCTAGTGATGGTCTCATCTTTATTTTGATAACATTCTATGTATGTAAGTGCAATCAAAATAAAATCATTCTCATTCTCACGCACACACACACACACACACACACACACACACACACACACACACACTCAACTGTGTTACTGATCTGTACAACCCGGATTTAAACACTCTCATACTGATTTCACACATCCATGTATTTATTTTCACCCATATTATATTACTTCATTATTACAAACTGTTTACATGCTGTTTACATGCTGTTTTTGCACATCCTTCTTTACTGCTGCTATTGCTGTTTTGCAAAATCCTTTTGTTTACATTTGTTTACTTACAAGTAGACTCCTGTACTCAGTTCTCTCTGAACACTGTACTGTATAAAATACAGTCGGTTTACTGGTGGCACTTTTTTGTGTTTTGTTTATTTGTTCTACTCTGTCTTGCACTGATTGCACCAGGTTGCACAGGATGCACTATATGTGGTGAGGACACTTACTAGTCCTTAGCTCTGTGTTTTCTGTTATGTAGCTTTATGTTGTTTATTGTAGCACCAGGGTTCTGGAGGAACGTTGTCTCATTTGACTGTGTGCTGCTTTGGCTATATATGGTTGAAATGACAATAAATAGCTTCTTGGCTTGACTTGACCTCTTGACTTCTATAGGTGTGTGAGAACCTAAACTACATTCACATTTATGGCATTTGGCAGATGCCCTTATGCAGCGTGATGAATTACAATTGATTATTTACTTAGCAGTTGAGGGTTAAGGGCCTTACCTAATGGCCAAACCAAGGGGGTTTGAACTCACAACGCTCTGATCCAACATCTTACCCATTACCACTTTCATAAATTAAAAAAACTAATAATTAATAAATTGCTAGATGAATCTGAATGACAAATATCAGAACTATATGATGGACTGCTTTCTCATCGATGTTGTCTATCACTGTAGATTGTCAGGGATCCTGCTGTTCTCAACTTTATATTTTTCATTGCATCCCTCCGTCCAACCAAATCTGCCATTTTTACCTTCAGTACATTGCCCTTGTTCTTTCCAAAATATCATAAGCCATATGAAATAATGCATTTGTGATTTCATTTGCTATTTATTTTGTAATACTTTTTTATTGGTCTCCAAGCTAAAGTCATAACAAACATCAATACAAAACATATCTGCTCATATCACACCTGTGCTGTAATTAATACATTGGTTTCTATGTCTTCCTAAAACCAATATAACCTGCTTTTTAATATTTTCGAAGCCCTCCATCGTTTTGCTCCAGATTTTTTTAGCTTCTTTATTCTTATCCTCCACCCAGACCCGCAGCAGGCTTTCCGTCATAACTGGAGATTCTTCAATGTTGTGGGACTGTGGGATAGATAAACCCAGTCTATCAGTAACCATGCTTCTAATGCTTCTTGAAAATCTCAGCTGCCAAACTTTTTCCTGACATGTGACTTTGCTCGGAATGAACTCGTTCAAATGTAATATTCATACTCTTCTCATTAGTGATTCTCCTGAACACCAAATAAAAATAAGCTGTTTCTGTAGGAGTTTCCTGACATCATCACTTTAGTTTTATCCATTTTCTGAAACCATTGTCCATTAACATCTAACTAAGCAGGTACAAGAACTAACTGTCCAAAAATCAAGATGCACTTGAACTTGAGTTCTGTTGCTATATCACAACAAAGATGAAATAAATGGTATGTCATGATGTATTTAAATTGTATTTTTTATGTCAAAACAAAGTGTGTTTACTTTTTATATCCAATGTGTGACAAGAATGACGAATCACTAAAGTAAAAAATAAATAGGTAGGTAGAATGATAGATGGATGAATGGATCCGTTTTGGGTACCCATTTAAATTCATACCAGAGTGTGTATACATTTTATTGTCCATTGAACAAAAATAATTAAACAAATTATACAGTCAATAAAAAGATGGAAAAATGGATAGATGGATGACTGAATAGATGGACGGATGTGCTAGTTTGTTTATCTCCCAAACTCCTAGCTTAGTAATAATTAAAAGACATATGATCTTCAGTCAATCAGTGCAGTGAAATGGCTGAGTATCTCAGTGCCTGTGGAATTGAGTACAGTATAGGAATGAGACCAATTTAACTGCAGTTGACTCAACTCTTAGGAAGCGAGAGCTGTGATTAGGCACTTGCGGCACAGCAAGTTTGGTTTGAAAAGGTCTGCATTAGAAGAGAAAGATGCTTTACTGGCATTTAAAGAAAACACCTCACATTTGTGTCTTTTTCAATTTATAGACTTTTCTGCTGATGATTCATCCGAATGACACACTAAAGATGCATAAAGTCTGGGGCAGAGGTTTAAGTGACTGAAAGAAAAATTTGGTTTTTAGTCATTTTTGTCTCTATGTGTGTTTATATACACTTTCATGCATGTGACTATAAACTTTATACAATGTAAGACTCTGCCTAATTTTATTGCATAGCTACATGTTTTGCTTTTTAAATATTAAGAATTAATCGCTCTCAAAATTATTAGGAATGGTGTTTTGTCATATGAGACCAAAACCCTCACATTTTTTGACAAAACACACTGCTAATTTAGAAGAAATGACTCTCGACACCTGCTGGAACATATACTGGTAAGTCGCTGAAGTTTTGATGGTGATAAGATTCTCATATGCAGATTGTGGTTAAGACTCAAGACCAGAACAAATGCCCAGATTGATACAGAAATGGTTGCTGGATTTGAAAACCTTATCTTTTTTTTTTTTATCTACAATCAGTATATACCTAACATGCTTAGTTTGCTATTTATCAAATAATCGTGTGGGAAATGCAACTTATTGTGCGTTTTTTTTGCAGGGGACGGACAGGTGGATTTTGATGAGTTTATGACGATACTGGGCCCCAAACTTCTCTCGTCTGAAACACGGGAAGGCTTTCTTGGGAACACAATAGACAGCATATTTTGGCAGGTATGTACCCATTGCTACTTCCTGCAAAAGGATTTCACTTGCTCTTGTATATAATTGTTATCCATGAAAGTATCCAATATCTGAATCTTACATGTACTTGATAAATCAACATTGAGCCATTATATAGTTCAATTTCAGTACTTACTGCTGATACATGGTATGTGTAGCATAGACAGGCTTAGTAATGGATGTGTTAAGATGAAGAATGCTGGGATAGCAAACATGCAGATGATTACTCATGCAATGTAAAAATATAAAGTGCTCATGTGACCTTGGCTGGTTGCAAATGCAGATCTGCAAGGTCATGACCTCCTTCACACTTTTCTGTGACGAAACCCAGTTATTGTATGTTACTTATTGAGCAAATCCTGATCAGCCATTCAAAGGTAACAATTTCAGCATTTTAATTAGTAAATTAATATCTGCTGTGGTTTTGCAAAAGAAAAGTGCCAGAAAGTCACATGGAACCCAATGATTTCCACTGCGTCTAAGTGCTGCGATTGACTCTCCTCTTTGTGCTTCCTGTGAAGGGCATCTGACTCATCCAGTCCTGGTGTTAATGGGCAATAGGGTGTACTGTGACAAATTTTCTCCTCCATTTGAGCGCTGACTACTTCACTATTCAATGTGCATTCTTTAGTCATGGTGAGAACTTAAAGACATGTCCCAAAACAGAAAAGGTCCGTTTCTGGTGTCTGCTTTTACTTACACCAGGGCCAGTCTTCAAAGACAGTGCAGTACATTCTTAAACACAGGAGATTGCTGAAGCTGATTATCCTCTCTCTTGTTTAAGAAAAAGGGTACGTTCCCTTTCGCTTATCTCACACAAGATATGCTAAGGTAGGTACAAACAAACCTACCTTACATAAATAATAGAGATGACAGAACAGGCTAAAAATTAAATAAGCTCCTCTTTAATGAGTGACAATTGTTCGTACAGACACTTTTTTTCATATATATATATATATATATATATATATATATATATATATATATATATATATATATATATATATATTAGAATACATCACCTTATATAAAGTAATGATATAATTTTTCATTTCGGCACAGTGATGACTTCATAACTCTACACGAGTCTGTGACGGGTTTAATTATGGTTTATGAATGAATCCCTGAGTTTCTTGGAGGACGTGACTGTTAAGTATTTATATCCTCTGCTGTACTGCATATCAAGTCTGTTCTTTGTTTCCCATGCTGATCTTATAGCTTGTGAGTTGCCACACCACTGTGATTTAATGCACACTATGTTTTTAGTCTATGTTCCACTTTACCTGTTCTTGCTGTCCTATAAGATTTCTGCTTATCATATCATATCATATCATATCATATCATATCATATCATATCATATCATATCATATCATATCATACAGCATGTAGCAGCAAAGTTTTTCCAAGTCTAGAGCTCCAGGTCAGTCTAAAAACCAAATCATTGAAACCAAACATTTTTTTCTTCATTGGTGCAAATAAGGTGCACATATATACTTTATATACTGTAGTTATGTGGTAAATAAATTAATGGTTGAAAAAAAATTCTAGATGTGTACAAAAGTAAATATCATGTGTAAGCATTATCTACTAGTTTTAATCTGATTTCAACCCGACCAGGCATAACCTTATGATATTATAACATTTTGACCGGTGAAATGAATAACACTTATTATCTCTTTATTATTTATCATCATGGAAACTTTTAGTGGGTGGGATATTTTAGGCAGCAAGTGAACATCTTGTCCTCAAAGTTGATGTGCTATAAGCAGGAAAAATGGGTGAGCGTAAGGATCGAGCGAGTTTGAAAAGGACCAAATTGTGATGTCTAGACGACTGGGTCCAAGCATCTTCAAAACTGCAGCTCTTGTTGGCTGTTCCCAGTCTGCTGTGGTCAGTATCTATCAAAAGTGGTCCAAGGAAGGAACAGTGGTGAACATGGCTTATTTATGCATGTGGGGCGCGAAGGCTGGCTCTTGTGGTCCGATCCAACAGACGAGCTTCTGTAGCTCAAAATGAATGAGCTGAAGAAATTAATGCTGTTAATGCTCAATGGGTCAGGACTGTTTTGGCAGCAAAAGGGGGACCAACACAATATCGATCACTGATCGGTGGCCATAATGTTATGCCTGATCGGTGGCCATAATGTTATGCCTGGTCGGTTTACCTTATACTGTTTGTCAATTCAGAACCCCCACATTCTAACACGACACCCCCATTCATTGAGATTTAAGACCTTTGTAAGACACCCTTTCCAGAACAAAGTTAAGAGTCTTGCTCCAGGGCCCAGCTGTAGCAGCTTCTCAGTATTGGGATTTGAACTCACAACCCTCCAATCGAAAGTCCAATGTATTTACCATTGGGCTACCATTTCTCAATGTTTTGTATTAAACAATGTCATATTCCTATTTTCTTGAGGCTTAAAAACCCATTTTTTTTTACAATCCTTAAACAGCAGAAGAACAGACTTTTGAACAAATTCCTTTCTTACACATGACAGAAGGCCTCATTCTGAAAGTCACATCTGTTGTGCTACTCGACAAAAGCCTGAATAAGAACTTCTGTGACACAGTTCACACCAGAATTATTGGCAC
Source organism: Silurus meridionalis (assembly GCF_014805685.1). NCBI lineage: Eukaryota > Metazoa > Chordata > Actinopteri > Siluriformes > Siluridae > Silurus > Silurus meridionalis. The sequence goes on along the minus strand of NC_060895.1, from coordinate 6,201,882 downwards.
CCTATATTTATGAAAATAAATGAAAGTGAATATTTAAAAAGAAACACAGGGAAAAAGGGAACATTTTTTATATATTTTTATATTTAATATACAGTATAAGGATGCTGTATAATTGAATGTTTTTATAGTATATATTATATATAGTGCAATTTTTTTATTAAATAAAGAATTCTAAAATTAGCTGTATCACAGGTTTTCATAGGGTTTAAATTCAGCAACCATTTCTGTGTTAATTTGGGCATTTGTTCTGGTCTTGAGTTTTAACCGCAATCTGCATATGAGAATCTTATCACCATCAAAACATCTGTGACTTACCAGTATATTTTCCAGCGGGTGTCGAGAGTCATTTCTTCTCTATAAGCAGTGTTTTATTGGTTTTGGTCTCATATGATAAAACACCATTCCTAATCATTTTAAGAGTGATTCATTCTGAAGCTGAAATCATCATTCAACAGGTTTGTCTTTTCGACAATACAGCTGCACCAATCCAACATGTATCCCATCACTCTTTGCTTTCTTAATCTTCCAGCATTCTACCTATTGAAGATTTAGATATCTGCCAAGGTACAAAGAGTAAATCTAAGTTTATATTATAGAACTATGACACATTTATGTAATTTTAGTTACAGCATGCCAGGCTTATAAATTGCTCCCATAGGGAGAGACCATGCCTAGACTGTATAATAAGTAACTGCAACTATTTGGTTGCAGTGGGTTCAATGGAAGATAATTATGTCTCTTACTGAACTGTGATGAGGAAATATAGCACACAACAAAGAGAACATTGTCTGCATTTTTTCACTAGCAAGAAAATGGCCAGTGTGTGCATCAGCAAACTTCTAACTATGTGACAGGTGTATCTCGTCTCATTTGCACGTCACTTCCGATGAAAGCATTATCCAAATAAAGTAAATGTCAAACAGATAAACATAAGTATATTATCACTTTGTAAACATAGTTTGTCTTGCTGTATCTTTCAGAAGGAATGGGATGTGTACTTTTTTACATGAGTCTAAATCCTTTCAAAATCATACTTTTCAATCTTGGTCTTGGAGGAAAAGACACAGTCTTACTACAAAGTGCTTAATATGTTTGTGCTGAATATATAATTTGTTGTTATGAGCCCACAGGGGCTCGGGCCTAATGGGTGTTCAGGAAAAATAATTAGGGATGGTAAGGGTCATCGATCTGTATCGGTGCATCAGCATAAAAGCTAACATTATGATGCATCGATTTAAAAAGTGTGCATTGGTTACATGTTGCCATTTGTATTGTGATGCATCGTTTTGAACGTATTTCCATTGGTAAAAAACTATTTATTAATATACAATTATTAGTAGATGCACTATGCTTTTATTATTTAGAAATTTACTAATAATTTGTGACCATTGATTTATATGTAGATCGATAAACTCGCTAAATTGTTTTTTGAGCGGGTTCTCTCAGCATCACTGCTGCTACGTGAATATGAAGCGTTATAACACTACAGAAACCGAGAGTCATATAGAACATACATTAACATGGCAGAGGAAGAGCGGCATCTTCCTAGAAATAGAACTGGAAAAAAATGTCTGTTTTTTACTTACATTTATAATTTGCTGTCTGACTTGAAATAAAAGTATCTATGGTACGAACTATCTGTACCATATTGAATTGCATAGCATCATATTTGATCTATTGCATTATATTGTATTGAATTGTGTTGAATCAGTTGAAATCAGATTATACAGTATCGTAATGGGTTGAATCGTATCGCGTTGCATAATGCAAAATGCGCCTCAGCCTCAGTTCTGAAGATGCATATCCCAAATTTAAATGTTACAACTTGTTTGCATAAAAATGATAGAAATAACTAATAGGATAAGAAGTTAGAGGTATTTTTATTGCATTTAATGTTAAAGTTAGAAAATGAATGACACATTGACACATAACACTTATTTTCCTTCAAAACTGATTTGCTGGTTTTCTATTAAAAGTACAAACAGTGATACTGTATATAGTATAATATAGTATTCATTTTGAGAATTTAGATTTAGAGATCCTCTTTGTGATGTAAACCCAGTTTTGTTGATCTGACTACAGGAATAAATAAAACTTAGTACTGATTATAGGTACTAATTAGGAGCCTAAATCTTTGGATAGCAGCAGGTGTGGCAGATCATAACAACACCAAAAGTTTACTCAAGCACTGTAGTGCAAGCTCTAAACTAGGCATATAAGATAGGGATGATATGATCAAATCTTCTGGATCTATATGAACTCTGCATGCCACATTTTGGACTGACTAGAATTTTGTATGCACCTACTAGGGACATCCAGATAGCAGGGCAGGAGGTCAACCTATTAGTAACAAAAGTAAAAAAAATTAATAAAAATAAATAATTGAATTCGTTACTGCATTATATGTTGTGACTTTTGATATTTGACAGTATTACCTTTTCTATAGTTATAACTATATAATAATAATTAAAAAATTCTGTTGTCAAGGTACTTTAATTATTTTTATTTTATTCCTCTTTTTATCTTTAATATAGTGGAGGCTGCTCTAAAGGTGCTCTCTGAGGGTGTTGTGAATTATCACAAAATACTATAGTTTTCAACAGTTTTCCAAAAGAAATCAATAAAACCATGTGAAAATTCAAACGCCAATGTGGAATTTCTGTAAATAGTATTAAGTAGAAACAACTGAGTACACTTATTTTTTGCTATGTACAGTACTGTGTAATTATAAAGAAATTGTTTCAATTTTTGTTTAATGCCAATATTAATATACATTACAGTACTTCTCTTTCTTTATTTAATGCTACATACTTATTCGGCCTAATCCACATTTCTGGTAAACACGTTTATTTACCAGTGATAGTTTAATTTACACTAAGCATTTAGAATTTAACTGTCTTATCTTGACCTCTGTGAATTTGATATATACTACATTTATATAGATAACTTTTTACATAGCTCAGAAACAGGCACAGACTTATATGTTTGAATCTGAGAGACATTTACTAACTTTTATAGGATCTCTATAGGATCTAATCAATCTATTTGGCAGCTGACTCCACCAAGCAATTACATGCAGCATTCTATTTAGTCAGCATCTTTACAGTTTTTCTCAGCTGCTTTGGAGCGTTTCTCACTTCAGAAATTAAATTCTCAAAACTACTTGTACCTCCATATCATGTAGTCACTTTTGCATATGATAAAAGCAATTCTAGTTGCTTTGATCAAGTTGTGAATGCTTTGGGACATTAATTCTTTTGATTGTTTACAATTGTCTGCTGTGTCTTGCCTTATCATTTGTTGATCTAAATATATTATACTTGTTTCACCTAAAGAGTTTTAACCTCCAAAACATCTCGGCATCAGTTCATTGCATAAATCAATGAATGCAAAATGGTTAAACCAGTTGTCACTATCTGTCATCTAAAATTTCGATTAAACTTTTTTTGTAAATTTGTTGAATTGATGAATTGTGCAGATGAATCTTGAATGTCACTAATGAAGGCAAGTGAACGGCATCAGATCAACCAATAATCAACTAGTTCTCTAAAACAGGTCAAAGGTGAATCTTGTGAACATTCAATTGGAGAGTGTTTACAGACAGAGCAAAACAAAGAATTATAAATTCTGAAAATGGATGAACAACTAATGAACACTTGTATAGTACAGTAAAAGTGTCAATCCTATATTGTCTCTTGCAATCAATATAAATCAAATATGCAATCAAATAAATGATTTGTGCTGCTGAAATTCATAGATGCCACACAGAAGGGAGTCAAATTTTGTGCATTTTCAGTGACTGTGATCCAAACCATAGTTTATAGCAAGAAATCCTGAAACTGTGCAGTGTCATACTGACAACATGACTAAAAATGTTGATTTTGTTTGTGAACAATGAAAAAGGGACATTTCATTCTGATTGGATTGAGATGTTCATTGACCCAGTTACTTACTTTGAAGGAATGAACTACTGTAAGAAATTTGAGAAAAAAATAGGCTTTTGCCAGAAATCTAATGTTTTGCGCTGTTTGAACAAATTGTTTTGAGAAATGCATTTACTGGTCTCATCCACGTTAGCAATTTTTGTTGCCTTCTGCCGTGCTTGTTCTTCTATCTTCATGATCTAGCCTACGTCTGTGGTGTGTGATAGCCAGAAAGGGTACACCAGGGGTATTGTAGGTTGAAAAGACAAAAAAATAGGTTGATTGGCTTAAATTATGGTATGTAAATGTAAGTAGAAAGATATTTGTGTAAGGAATGTAAAGAGTTAAAGTTAAAAGAAGTAAAGTACTGATACCAGAAAAATCTACTTACGAATTAATGAAGTATTTGTACTTCATTACTTCCCAACTGGTTGTAATCTAAACCCTAGTTTTTTATCAGGAAATACTGAAACTGTGCACTGTCATACTGACAGCATGACTAATCATATTTTGATTGTCAGGATTATGAACAATGACAAAAGGGCTTGTCATTCTGTTGGCAATGATATGTTCATTGACGCTAATACTTACTTTTGAGAGAGGAATGAAGGATTTTAGAAAATTACAGACTTTTGCAAGAAATCCAATGTGTTGTGCTGTTTGTACAAATTGTTTTGATAAAGCACTACTGGTTTGCAAATTTTAAAGATGAATTGCAAAATGCTCTTAAGCAGCAGAAAAAAAAACTCGAATACTGCTGGTAATATATATTGTTGCTGTGTGGCAAGGATGCCAAGTAGCCAGTGGACATTTAGGCAGAAGGACTGATGAGAACCTGCTAAAGAGATTGAGACAAAATGTTAAAAGACAAATTTTTAGCATGTTACTACTCTCACATTCATACTCTCAAATATAATAATAATAATAATAATAATAATAATAATCTTTATTTTATATAATGCCTTTTTAAAATTATTCTGCACATTAATATGTAATAAATTAATAATATTAAATATTAAATTATCAATATTAATATTAAATATTCTGTACATTAAACACTCCTATCCCTGTATATATAGTCTTCGTACCCTATTTATCACACTGCTATTTATTGTAAATAGGCCACTTATTTACTTCTGTTTGGATGCTAACTGCATTTTTTTAGCTCTGTACTTGTACCTTGCACAATGACGATAAAGGTAATAAATGTAATCTAAAAGTAGCATCTCAAAGCACTTTCCAAGCAAAGACTCTGCCTGTCTAATCTCAGTTGGGAGAGAATTCCACAGCTTTGGTGCATGTAAGGGAAAAGCCAGATCAGATGTAAATATATGTACAGCAAATAAAGAAAAAGGCTATAGCATTAAAAAATGCGCAGACACTGTTGCGAAAGTTTAACAAGTAAATAGTTATAAGGGGAAGATTTGTGCAAAAGCTGAGTACACTAAGTATATATACTGTATATATACATGTGTAAAATATTAGTGCAGATGTGGCACAATACGTGGAGAGAATTAGGAGTATGTATATAAATTTGCAATATGTACATTGTATGTATAACTGTACAGACGTTATATACAGTGTTAACACAGTGTTCTAACATTCTAGCATATATTTAGTGATTGTTTGTCTGTTTCCAGTTTAACTTGTTTCCAGATTGAATGTTTATGCGTTTCATTGAGCTTGAATTTCACCAAAATACTTGATACCCCTTTTTCTACAGTGTAGAGTAGCACTGACAAACACGTCTACTATCTACTATCATATGTGTTATTTCTGTTATTTCATACAATTTGAAATCTTGACACCAATTGAAAGTCCTTGGAAAAAAAAGATTTTCTGATATGAGTGCTTAAATATCTGTCTCAGCAACTCATTATATTACTTTTGGTATTTTATCTTTTGGTCATTCTTAATATCTAGAACTATCGTAGCTTAGCAATTCTATTATCTAGCCTCAGGGTGTGAAGATGAATAGAAGGTTTTGACTGAAAGAGCTGCTGCGGTGTTGATGCGTGGCTTTCAACTTGCTTTATGTCATAACTCTCTTTAAAACTGTTTGGAAGTGATAATAATGGACATTTGAAGTGAAGCGTTTAAGGCATTTCAGCAGATTAAATAATGGGTGATTTGATGCTTACAGTTCTTCCCATAGCTCTTATACCTGTTGGGCCTCTATTTACTAAGATTTTAAATATCACAAACTGATTTGTGCATGGGCATTAATTACATGTACAAAACGTAAGAGTGCTGCTAATATATAATTAATCATTTGTAAACATTATAATTGTGATATCTAAATTAGATTTTTGTGAGCGTGTTGTTATAGCCATGCCAAGTTTAAAGCTCCCAAAGACTCAAAGAATCTCTCAAATCTCTGTTGTTGAATTTAAATCTAAACTAAGCCGTATGCACACTGTTGTGTTTAACGTAATGTGAGCCATTATCCCTAATAACCAAACAAACTTTATATAATTTCTAAAATATGTTTAAAACATATTTACTATTTGTTTCATAAAAATGTATTTAGTTTTTTGTTAATGAGGAAGTAACCTTCATTTAATAGGAGGAATTCAACTAAATGCAGAAAAGCCTATTTATTGGTTTTAATTGCCTCGTTTAAGAATCCTACAACCATAACCTTGATGAAGAGCATAGAGATATAGAAGGTATAGAAAGATTTTATGTAATGTGCAGTTCTATAAAAAAAACCTCAACATCTACACTATATGGACAAATCATCCCATTTCACATTTACACCCATTTGTTGTTATAACAGCCTTTACTCTTTTGGGAAGATGTTTCACTAGACTTTGGAGTGTGGTTATGGAGATTTGCGCTTATTCAGCCACAAGGATCTTAGTAAAGTCAGGTACTTATGTAGGGTAAAGCGGCCTGAGGTGCAGTCGGCGTTCCAATTCATCCCATGGTGTTTATTAGGGTTAAGCTCTATAGCTGGCCACTCAAGATTCTCCATGCCAACCCATGTAAAACACATGTTCATGAAGCTCACTTTGCACTCAGGGGCATTGTCACGCTGGAACAGATTTGTGTTTCCTAGTTCAAGTGAAAGGAAAATGTAATACTACCATATCCGAAGACATCCTACACAAATGTGTGTTTAGGGAAGTTTGAGGAAGGATCCAATATGGCTGGAAATGTCAGGTTTCCAAATACTTCTAGTTATAAATAGTTACTGTAAACATGGTGACCTTGTCAAGATCTAATATAGGCTATAAAAGAAAAAAAAAAACTAGGGTTGTCAAATTGAATGCATAAAAAACGCTTTAACGCAAATGTATTTTAACGGCACTAATTTTTATTAACGTGCAATTAATGCAGCGTGCGTTTCTGTTTGACCATTTTTATTAAAAATAAAAATAAATAAATATTAAAGAGGCAAAATGAAAACCAATGCAACAACACAAAAAAATAACTCCACAAAAAAAATGGTGCGGCAAGTCTCAAATTAAGCATCAAAATCCACCATGATGGACACCTCCGGCTATTAAACCCGTCCGTGTGGAAACATACTGTAGCAAAAGTTCTGTTGTGTCCTGGTGGTTTCCTAAAATTAATCATAAAAACACCATAATTACTTTAAAACATTTACAAGAATATTTTGTCTTTATGCTCTATGTTGAGAGATTAAAAACTTGGAAAGTATTCATTTAAAATGTGATTAAGTTGTGAGTAATCACGAGTTAACTCATGACAAAAATATATTTTTATATAAATATGGAAATATATTTAAATCAATTGACAGCCTTAAAAAAGTTATCTTTGATATTTTAAATGAAAATACAGGAATAAATGTAGTAGATTTTAAATGTTAAAAGATTTTAACATTTAAAAGGATAAAAGCAAATTAAAAAAGAAAAAAGAATGACACCCCTAATCAGAAAAATGTTGCAGTAGAACAGCGCATAAACTTATGAAGATACAAATCAAGAGCTTGTTAATTTTTAATTATACATACTGCTCTATAAAATTTTTAATGCTGCTTTTCTTACACTGAGCTTCCTTCTGTTTATTAATGTTTAACTAATAAAAGCAATATTACATAACAGTTATGTAAATCTTACCCTCCTCAAATTACTGTAGTTTCATTTAATGTTCACACCAAAAGATTCCAATTTATACACGCAGTATAGTGAAAATGTGATCTCAATGACTTTCACTGTGGCAATAGGTTGTTGGTGCCAGAAGGGCTGGTTTGAGTATTTTCTCAAAACTTCTAATCTCCAGAAATGTTCATGCAGAGCAGTCTCAAAGTTTACACAGATTAGACTAGAAAACATTCCATGAACAATGTCAGAAACACCTTGATGAGCTGACCTTGAGGACTACTCATTGCAGTCATAAGCAGAAAAGTATCTTACAAAACACAACACATAAGACTTTGGGGTGGTTGGGATGCAACAGCAGGAGACCACATCAGGTGCCAGCCTGTCAGCTTCCTTTTAGCCAAGCGATCTATCTATCTATTTGTCTGTCTGTCTGTCTGTCTGTCTGTCTGTCTGTCTGTCTGTCTATCTATCTATCTATCTATCTATCTATCTATCTATCTATCTATCTATCTATCTATCTATCTATCTATCTATCTATCTATCTATCTATCTATCTATCTATCTATCTATCTATCTATCTATCTATCTATCTATCTATCTATCTATCATGATCTGTGATGTGGTAAACTAGTGTAAACCAGGGCTTGGGTGAGCCATCTGAAAGTTCTGCAATTATTCATATTTTTGTGTGTGTAGGCTGCAAATACACAAGCACTCTCTGGCAAATGGCGCACACACACACACACACACACACACACACACACACACACACACACACACACTAGTTTACTGTAGCCTACAACTACCTATGACTGATTGATGGAACCTGTGAATTATTAAGAAACAAGTCATAGCCTTACTGGCTACTATCTCACCAGGTTTGCTGAGCTTACTTTTCATAAAAGGCTGAGGAGCTCTCCTGGTCAACTCCTTGTAGAGCCGTATGAGGTATATCCCACTGGAGGGAGACCACAGGGAGGACAAAAGACCCCCTCTGAAGTGATTATATATCCCAGCTGAATTAGGACATCCCCAGGCGGAGCTAAACTCTGTGGCTAGGGATGAAGAAGTCTCGAATGACCTTTGCAGCCTGTTGCAGATTTTACACTAGAAAAAATCCAAAGGAAAATTACTGAATGAAGAACAACATACAATTATCTGCCTTTTTGTAAAACTGAGAAGTTGAGGCTTTAGGAGGTTGGCGGTATTTCATCCCACTGTCTCATCATCGCACTGATGAGATGGCAAAAAAGATATTGGGCCCCTGAAAAAGAAAATTGTTATGGAAACTATTTAATAAAATAAATCATGTTTTAGAAGCCAAAAAACAAAGACAGTCAAATATTTCGAAATACACATTGTGTACCTTTAGTAAACCCAGAAAGGGTGAACTCTAAGAGCAACAGTCATTTGGTGGCCAATTTGTTTTCTGCTTGTACAATCGTTTCACTGATTAAGTAAGACAGTTATAGACTCCTGGTATTGTAGCTAAGATGCTCTAACAACATCCTTGTGTAATTAGTTTATTCCTATACAACAATTACGATTGATTCATATAAATAATGGTCTATAAATGTTTTCATCCAGTTCCCTTCCACTGAGCTTCCTCTATCCACTATCCATTTGATTCTACCTTCTGCTACTGCTTGAGGATGTTTGGTTTTATTTTTCATATTTTAGCTGGGAGAAGCTGAACAACAGGCAGGACAGTCCTGCATTTATAATAGTATTATTCAGAAGAAATAATTACTATACCATATGCTGTGTCTGAGTTCTGTCAATGCGTGGGCCAGCTTTTGTCCAACTTTTCCAGTTTTTCCGAGTGTATATAGTCAAAAAATACTCATTAGTTTGATCTTTGTAATAAAGTCTCCTTATGCTTCAAAATTATGGTCCTTGCAATCTCCATTCTGTTCTTGGACTTTGACCAGTGATTCTCAGTAATGAATTTGGTTTGAAGGGAACCTTTCATGGTCATATGCTTTGGTTGCCAATGACACATTTAAAAATATTTGCTGTTTTGCCTTGTTTTTTTTTGCTGTCTTACTTAGCATATGATTTTTTGATTTTCATTTAGACAGCAAGTTCTGAAGTGTCGAATTGCCTTACAATTTCTTGCCTTTCAAAAATTCCTGGCTTTTAGCAGTAACAGCATTTTATGTAACAGCCATCAAAACTCTGACAGTGGCAGCATGGTGACGGTAAACGCTAACACTGCAGCTGATCAGAATTCATATATCTCTGGCTGGACCAGCATGACTACCTTGGCATCTGCTAGATTACAACTGAACACGGTGACATGGCATAGCAGTATGCTTGTATTTGTGATTTTTGTGTTGAATAAGACATGTCTGTAGATTGGACTATTAAAATGGCTGAAGGATGCAGTGACTCACTTTCTCTATAAAGACTGCAGTCTCAGTGGGCACACACCGACATGCAATGACTGACACCTCACTCTCCAGCTCATGACAGAAGAGGCCTAATTGTGCTATGGGGGCGGTTTGGGGGGAAAAAAAGAATAGAATGAAAAAAAAAATCTTTGTAAAATATGCCCTGAATATGAATGTAAAACATCACTGTAGAAGCTGGCTAATGATGCAGACTGCTGCTGCCTTCTTTAATACAGTTTAATCCACTTCAGACAATCAAATCAGATGAGTCTTGATGATTCCAGATTCCAAGTTGGATCAGTTTGAAAACAATATCCGACTGGTGGTTTTTTGTAACTACTCTACAAGGCGGAGGCTGCGAAGCCAAGGCATTTTCTTTCCCTAATGAAGCATTAAGATGATTGGCAAACTGTTTTTCTGCTGCTGAATTAATTTAATGCAGGGCTCAAAATCACATGCGCTGGGACTGTCACTCTTTTTAAAAACAGCCAGAACAGAAATGCCAAAGAGTATTTTAACATACAAAATATACAGTGTGAACCTGGTGTCTGCAATATGTGTGCTACAGGGTGAAGCAATAAAGGTAAAATATTACACATGTACACTACATATCTTTATTAACCTTAGTTGTTAGCTGGAGTATTAAAGGATTTTATCTGCTTTTCAAAGCCTATCCTTTCAAGGTTTTGAATTTCGAGTTGCTTATTTGAGTTATTATAACCATCCTGTCATCTTAAACCAGTGTGTCCATTCTCCTCTGACCTCAACAAGACTTTTAAGCTTTTGAAATTGCCACCTGATGGATTTTCCAAAACCGACTGACTAGTAAACAATAGTAAAATATGAGAAGTAAAAAGTGTGTATGAATATCCTAGCAGATAATTTCAAATTAATTAATCATAAATGTACTGAATTCACTAACATGGCAGCTTCTGCTTAATTTTGTTTGCTTTTATTTGTGTTTACCTGTCTGCAAGATACAATACATCATGTGGTATTTTTGAGCATTGCTTCTGCAGGTTCTCAGAAATTAACAGGGTCCATGTGATGCAATATAAACGAATAGTGAGGACAATATTGCACCTATGATACTATGTCCACATCCATTATTGATAACAGCATTGTGTCTGGATCTGGAAAAGCAAAAAATCAAATACTTATTGCCAAGGTTTTGAACCGAGCGTTCAGCCTTGCATACACAGCAGTGCTGTAGCCTACTCTCCATCTGTCCATGAGATGGACTACAGATGAGGAGGTATAAATTTGCATGTGCCGGATGGTAATGTGCACTGTCTTTAGTGTGTTAGGAGAGAATAGTGTGCATAAAATGAAATTAGACACCAAACGAATTCCAATGTATTTTTTTTTTATTTCTGATGTAAAAATACACCAATGCAAAACGTCTTTCAAGCACTTTCCTCAGTTTGACTAATAAACATTAAATGACAGGACTACTTTAGTTTACAACTGTTTAGTGGTTTAGTGCAGATTCAGTAAATACCATGTCAGATTTTAAGTACACATAGAATTTTGTAATAATACAGTTTGTAGCTGAAGATTTAGTAGTTTAATAATAAAGTCTTTAAAGCACTAGTTTCTGAAACAATAGAAATTTGTTTTACATATGCTTATTGATTTAAATAGGATGTGCAACTAGCCCATGAAATCCATGGCAGCGAGTAGTCTTGTAGTTTTCAGTGCACAAAGCAGACCTGCTTTCTATTATAGAAAGCGGTACATTGGAAAGGTCACATTGATTTGCAGTCTGGTGGGTACTGCTTCACGCGATGGAGGTCCTCTGTATGTGCGAAATAAAGCAAAATTCAAAGAAAAGGTCAGACGAGCATGGAGAGAGTGAGCCAGAGGAAACCATTCAAGTGCTCATCCTGACAAACACATCTGGGGTCTATTTGATATGACATCTATGTCAGTTTGTAAAGCACTGACACAATCCATCTGGCTGCTTGAGTTCCACAACACAGTCATTGGTCTGGTGTGCACCATGGATACGGTGAGAGCTGATATCCGGTCCAAATAAGTTTGCCAATCCTCCTGATTGTTCCAGGGCCATTTCTGTTTGTTATTTAAAGCATTTTTCTTCACTTTTATTTGGAAATTTAAACTCTTGGTGCAATTAAAGGGTGTTTATCAGTCCTGGTGAATTTCCTTAGGCAGAGTTAAGGGACTGAGTAAACTTAAGTGTAAACTTAAGGAGAAGAGGAAATGCTCACAGAATGTTTCTGTAAAAAAAGTTCATTATCTATGATTAAATTGTATATTTCTTACATATTTACGTTTAAACTGGTTTTCATATAAAGCCATTTGCTCTGTACTTGACAACTTTGTTCTATTGTTTTCAAAAGTAGTTGGCAAGCTTATTGAAGATAGAACAACCCAATAGTGTATTGTAGTTTGGTTGAAACCCATGACTGTATGTACTGTGTGGAACATTCTGCTTTTGACTTTGATTGAGCAGGTTTGAAGCCTGCAATTAGGCAAATAATTGGTAAAGAGCATTCAGTCAAAACTGGATAATTGTCTACCCTTTGTAGCAAGACTCTACACTTTTTTCAAGATTTGACAGTCTGACACTGGCGCTAAGTTACCAATCTGAGTGCTTTGTACATATAAACAGGAACGACTGTCTAACCTTACCAAGCTATTTCAGGAAATAGTTAATTTCCAATATCTCTACAATGATCACTATTGAATATAGTTTACATGCTGAAAGGATTATTTATAGTTAAAAAGGTTTAAACTTTGCTACTATTCTCTAGCATTTAACTGGTACACACGCTAGTGTAGGCATCCCCATGAGCCACATACCAAAGACCTCTCTGCTGAGTGCCTGTAAAAAAAAAAAATGTAGATCTGTAAATCTTTGGTATAAAGTGTAAAAGATGACATCATACTCTGATGTATTCTGTGCCATAAACACGTGGGATGTACAGAAACACTGAACGGTAAGCGCACACCCCCATGCTTCTGATCTTATGGATCATTTTCAGTCATTCTAGAAGTTTATGTTTATTGAACCAGATGGTTCTATTTTTGATATACAGGGTGTCTGAAAAAATCTTAACCAATGAGACTAAAATTAGTGTACATATATACGATTTCAGAACCAAAATTAGACTACTTTATTGATCCCACAAGAAAACTGTTAGGTTGCAGTTGCTCACACTACAATTAAAGTAAAATATATAAAAATAAACGGAAAGAAATTCCAATTTAATTAGTATTTGCTATTTCTTTTCATCGTTTCTGACTTTAAAAACAAGCTGTAGTTTGACATAGTTAGATTTTAAATAATACCTAAAAAGGACACTTTCAATGGAGGAAACACTGCTTTTCAATGTGCTTGTTTATTGAAAAGTCCTACTATAGTCCTCGTCCTTATACAGAATTTTAGAAATGTAAAAGGAAGAACTGTTTAAATGTAGAGCTAAGAGAACAGAACATTTTTCTTAAATACGAGAAATGTAGCCATGCTACATTTCACTGAATCACATTCTGAGGTGTGCAGTGGCATATAGTCAATCTGTTGCATATTAATGTGTAATATATTGTACTCCATTTAGAATATACAGTCTATTTCTTAGACTTATTGTGACAACATGGTATGACATTTATTTTATAATGGTAAAAAGGTACATTTAAAAACTCTTGAACCATAGGGAGATAGGTGCACAGTGCTGTTGCATAATGAGTAAGCTGTTGTAAGATTGTGATCAATATTGTAGAGAGCTGCTGTTTTACCAATATAAATATATATATATGTTTTTTTTTCTCAGTCAGGGGTAATAAGAGCTTAGCCAGGCAGAATGGCACATTATAACTCATGCACTTATGGATGTTTTTCAGTGGGCTTTGTCAGATTGAAGTACTTCACATACTGTACATTAATTTGTGTCTCACAAAAGTGACTACACCTCTCACATTTCAACCATATTATTATATAGTATATCTTTTGAAAGGACAATACTATAAAAATGAAACTTGGATATATTTTACAGTAGTCAATGTGCAGCTTGTATAACAGTACAGATTTACTGTCCTCTGAAAGTAACTCAACATACAGCCATTGTTGTCCAAATAACTGGCAACAAAAGTGAGTACACCATAAGTTATAACAGTTGTACCTCATGTAACCATGCAAAGCCAAATGTCATATTTATCATGCTTAAAAATTGTTTTGTGTGTCTTGTAATAGAGTCTTTTTGGTCTATTTGGTCCTTTAAGTACTTTAAGTTCTCTCATACTGACCACTGTTGAGGCAATAAAAAGATCGGTAACACCCTGAAACTGAGTTACAGTTCAGTGACCAGGGTCATTCAGAGGTTTTCCAAGATGGGTTCCACTCGAACAGTTGGGTCTTCATGCTGTGCGTCAGGTGCAGAAGCTGCTTCAAAAAACATTCGATGAGTGCTGCAGCACTGCTTTAGATGTTGCAGAAGCAGTAGGTCCGCTTGTCAGTGCTCAGACTGTACACCACACACTGCAGCAAGTCTGTTTGCATGGATGTCGTCACAGAAGGAAGCCTCTTCTGAAGCTGGATCACAAGAAAGCCTGCAAACAGTTTGCTGAAGACGTCCTGTCCAAGAGCATGAATTACTGGAACCATGTCCTGTAGTCTGATGAGACTAAGATGGACTTGTTTGGCTCAGATGGTGTCCAGCATGTGTGTCAATGCCCTAGTGAGGAGCACAAAAAAAAACTGTGTCTTGCCTACAGTTATGTTGTTATGGTGGTGGTAGCATAATGGTCTGGGGCTGTTTGAGTGCTGCTGGCACTAGGGAGCTGCAGTTCTTTGAGAGAAACATGGATTCCAACATGTGACATTCTGAAGCAGAACATTCTGATGCCCCCTTCAGAAACTGGGCTGAACAGCAGTTTTCCAACATAATAACAACCCCAATATAATATAACAAAAAAGTGTATTGCATTAATTTGATTTATTCCATTTTTCTTTTATCAAATATTATAAAATATGACTTTCTATATTATTTATCCAAGCAGGCATTTTATTTAAAATTGTTAGAAAAATGTAACTCAAATCTTGATGATGATAAATGTTTATTATTATTATCATTATAATAAAATGCGTTATTTAAAAAACTACAAATAATTTGATCTTTTGCATTTCTTCAACCCGACTGTACCGAAATTGAACTGAACCGTGATTTAGAAACCGAGGTACCTACTGAACCGTGAATTTTGTGTACTGTTACGCCTCTTATATATATACACATATAAGAGGTGTTGTAAGGATCAGTAATCTAAATCATTAAAGTTATGAAACAACTGATTTGGGTAATTTTCTAGGCAGTCCAAAGATGATGGTGTTTTAAAATAAAAGCCAATTCTGAAATAACCATGTTTAGAATAGATTTTGTTTTTACTTTGAGTTATTTACACCACATAATGTCCACTAGATTGTCTGTGATCTCTGAACATGTTGCTGTAGTTTGCATCATATTATTTATCATTTACACAAATGGCTCAAGGTGAGTCTTAAATTCACTTTGACTTCCAGACCAAGGACTGGATGTTAGATTGGAAATATTGTGCACTTTTGGTTATTGATTGTATTGTGAATTGTGAGATTTGGATTACTACATGTTGTGTGATAAATAAATAATTTTGTCTGTTTTTGTGTGTGCTCAAAAGCAATAAAAAAATCTTTTCTCATTCATTTGGTTTCAATATGAAATCAAAAAAGAAATTAAGGTATTTTGTTTTTTCAATTGCAAATTAAATAGTTCTTTTTATGGGTCAAAACCGGTGCACTGTCCATTACTTAGCCATTATAGACTGGTTTATTATAGTTAGAATATTACATTTACAGCATTTGGCAGACAACCTTATCTATAGCAACTTACAACTGAACAGTTGAGGGCCCTTGGCAGCTCTGGGATTTGAACTTGTGAACTTTCCAAGCCAAAGATCAATGTCTTAACCACTAAGCTATCACACATATACAGTATGTAGTTCAACGATATATTACATACTCAATCCACCTCATTTGTGTGGCCCTCCTGTCTTTTTCTATAAAACTGGAGGGAAACCTTAAATGGTGCAACTAGAACCTTAAAACTGACTGATCCTTTATCAGAGAGCTTTGGGTGTAAACCTTTTAAATCAAGCTGTAAAGACTAAAAAACCTTCCACTTAATATATTTTGGTTTGTTGTTTTCAGAGCTTGAGGATCATTAGTAGCTAAGCTGTGTAGTGTAGTGTTGAACCTCTATGAAATAGGAGAATCCACTTTTGTTTTATGACATTCAAAGGAAACTAGAAATTCAAAGAGTTATCATAAAGGTTTAAACTCAGAAATATACCTAGGTATTTTTTATCATGGGTGTTGAAATAAAATTGGTTCTTACTAGTACATAGTAAGAGGTGTAAAACAATTTGTATAGTATGTTCATTTCATTGTGTTTCTGCTCTAGTGATATATTGTACCCGTTCCCATACTTTCTGGAAATGAAAAGTCCTGGAGTCTCAGAGCTCCTCTAAGTCAGTGAATGATTGAGTAGGTGTGTTCCTCAGGTGCTCATCACTGTTTTGTCAGCATTTTTGCTTTAAGACATCACTCACTAAGTGATGCCGAGTCATTGGTCACTATAGTAAAGATCTTGGCAGTCTTGGAAATATCTGGAAACAAGGCAGTTTCTCTTCCATTACATATACATAATGTAGCAATTGCACTTTTTCTGAAGGCCTTTAAAGTTGATATAATGCTACAGTCAGCAAAATCAGAGATCCTCTATATGCTGGGCATTTCTGACTGAAGCAATGTTATTAAGGCTTGCTTATTGTAACCCTCTGAGTTATTAAAGTAAAACAAAAAGTGTAGGTGTCCCTGCTGATATTCCTATTTTTCTCTGTGTGGTTTGAGGTATTTTAGAATGAAATAAAAGAAAGAAAAAATGATCTGTCAGCTAAAAATAGATGAAGAAAATCACACTGTTGGCTGGTAAATGGTGCTGCAGCCACAGAAAAAAAGATGCAAGGGCAGTAAAATGAAATTTAAACCTGTAGGGATATTAATAAGACAGCAGAATGCCATTTGAGTATGACTGTTTAGTATTAATTTGTGTAATAAGCAATAATGTACCTTAATGTAAATCGATAAAAATGAAATTGGATTACAAATGGCAGTAATTGTTAGGTCAATGATTTTAATGAGGGAATCATTCACTTGTTCAGTGTTTTTCTCTCTCTCTCTCGCTCTCTCTCTCGCTTTCTCTTTCTCGCTCTCTCTTGATCTCACTGTTTCTCTTTTTCACTTACTCACCCACACACACATCATTTGGAGAGTAGCCACAGCTTTATTGCACTATAGTGACAGAAGAGATCCGGGTGGTATGCTGGTAGGTTGGTAAATAGACCAATGCACTGCATGAGGCATATCTATCGATAAACCTTTGACTGTTTCACGGGGACAACTCAATGTGAGGCCAATATGAATGGCCGTAATCCCATTAAGATCAGCATTCAAAACAGTCAATAATGTGCTATCACAGAGCATTAGTTCCAGAGTTAGACACCAAAACCTCGATGTTACATTTTGGGCTATCCAGTCAAGCCACTGACTGCTACATTTGCTGTTGTTTATCACACTGACTTGCGGTATGTACAGAATATAACATTATAGAATCCTAATTATTTTATATTATATATCCGTTTATGCTGGGATTCAAATCCAGTGATTTCTTCTACCAAGAAGACAAGCAACAGACTTTTAGAATTTTTTACTTTGCATTTTCTATTTGTAGCATTAAAATTGGAAATATCAAAAAAATTAAAAGAAAGTCTAAAGAATAATAGGAGGTGGAACTGCAGGTGTTTCAATGTAATAGATGAAGATGGGTGTGTGTAGGCATGCAGGCACACACTAGTCATCCACAAAAGCATTGTAATTCTGGTGTAGTGCTCAAGGACTGATAGATTTTTCTCTTTGATTTACACACTCTCATTTTTTTTTTTAAGTATGAGGCTGAGGAAGTGCAGTGAAAACCACTGAATAGGGTGATTATGTGGAAGGTTCAGTCCAGCTGTGTGTATTGTACTTTAGAGATTATAATAAACAGTGAGAACAGATAATAGTCCAGCGTGTCTCTCTACCGACAGCTGTAGTCATCCTGTAGACACAATGTCATTAAGCCATAGAAGGTCACACTGACATATATTTTGGTGCCCCATGTATTTCCCTAAAAGCAAGAAAGCTGACATTTTTTTTTTTAAATGTTGGTTTCCTACTCTGCAGTGGAAGAGATGTTGCCGAGTAATGATATTTCTCCAGCTGAAGGTCACATGCAATCAAGGTTTATTTTCTCTGAATGTTCATCAGGAAGCCATCTGAAAAAAACAGTCTTGCTATTCATATCCTGGATCTAGAAAAAGAGAGGAAATAAACATAAAGCACAAGAGCAGTAAACCAGAAGGCAAACTTCTATTACAGGGCTAATTCTTCTAATTTACTCTTTTTTAAAGCTGCTTTCTAAGGTAGGTCCAAGAATAAACAGTATAGACCTTTTACTAGATGGCTTTTTATCATACTGCTGAGAACATTGCTACTTTTCTTATCTGCTTGTTTAGTGAAAATATTAAACAGTGAATCGGTATATATGCAGAGGCTAACCTCAAAGTGTTCGCAAGTCTAATAAATTAGAGTTGGAGAGGGCTGGTCAAACTCATAACTCAAACTAGTGGTATAAACCTTTTAATATCAAACAATATATCATTGAAGAGTAATAAAATAATAACAGTCTCAGCATGCATACTCTGGCTATAATAATTTATTTGCTTGCCACCTCATGTAATACCTATTGAGCCCCATAAATAGGATGGTTGGCCTGAAATCCATTTTCACATTGAGTAAGCTGGACTATTTTACGATATTGAAAACTTATTTTTTAAAGATTGGCTTGTGTCGATTTAATGATGCAATGTTCGCAACTGGCTTTCTATTAATGCACAGCTACTGGCTGGTGTTAATGTTTTTTTTTCAAGTTACCAAACAGATATCTGTGGTCGGAACTTCTAATAAACACTCAGTAAAATATTAAAAACAGCTGCAAGCTGTGAGTTCCATGATGAACCCTCTACCGTGCAGGCTCCAACTTTCCATTATTTAGTCTGGTAAATATTGTTTTATGATTCAGTATAGAAGTATGAGCTGAATAACTGCACATTTGGTGAAAGCTCTAAAATAATAATAATAATAATAATAATAATAATAATAATAATAATAATGTTAATAATAATAATAATAATAATAATAATAATAATATTATCGTAAGCTGAGACATGAAATAGCCTACCCAGGAGTCTTGAAGAATGGTGATCAGTATGGGGTTGTATACTGTAATGTGTTATTAATTTAACAAATGTTGCAAAACAACTGTTATAGTACTGTACTGTATAAACTATACAGTATATATGTATGAAGCTTTCAGTATATATGTATGTATGTCAGATGCCTCCAGCAGGGACAATTTTTGTTAACAGATCTGATATGAGATGTCAGACCAAAAAAAAGGCAAAATTCACTTGAGAGACTGACAATGGAATAACTAGATGACACTAGTTTAAGACTAAACATTCATTTTACAACTAAAATTATGTGGACATCTGGCTATCACATCGAAGTGTGAGCCCTTTCCAAGCTGTTGCTGCAAAGTTTGTGAGGCAGTGGGGCAAAAAAGTATCTAGTCAGCCACCAATTGTGCAAGTTCTCCCACTTAAAAATATGAGAGAGGCCTGTAATTTTAATCATAGGTACACTTCAACTATGAGAGACAAAATGAGGAAAAAAAATTCAGAAAATCACATTGTCTGATTTTTAAAGAATTTATTTGCAAATTATGGTGGAAAATAAGTATTTACTGTACAGACTGTACGGCCCGCCACACATCCGTCAACAAACCTGAGTAAACGTGTGTGAGTGAGGAGACGACAGCATACAAATATCCCAGTTCACCAAATACTTTATATCCATGATCCCTCCAGATCCTTTACCTAAGAAAAATCTACCGATCAAAGGCTTGACTTAAAATATGTTTTTAGCCTCGACTTGAACACTGAGACAGTGAGACCACAGTGCCGGCGCCGAGACCGTAAATGGAGGGGGGTCTTTGGGGCATCAGGGCTAGGCTAAGGCTAAATCCTTGCCAATGTATGGTCTCTCTCAAACAAAATGGATGAACTGCTGCTCTGGATAACATCACACAAGCGGATTAAGGAATATAATGTCATGATTTTTACGGAAACATGGCTCCACTACTTACACTTTCCCAGCAGTGCCATTAAGCTCAGGGGTCGCAGTGTTTTCCGGGTGGACAGGACGGCAATGGACTCTGGTCAGCGCAGAGGTGGAGGTCTGTGCATTTATGTTAACAAATCATGGTGCACGGACTGTACTGTTACTGAAAGTCATTGCTCTGTTCATTTAGAGTATTTGATGATTGAGTGCAGACCCTTTTATTTACCGAGAGAATTCTCAGCCATTGTTGTGACTGCGGTGTACTTTCCTCCGGACGCTAACGCTAAACTAGCTGTGGAGGAACTTCACATAGCTATCAGCAAACAACAGTCTGCACATCCCGAAGGACTATTGTTGTTGTTGGGGATTTCAACCACTCCAACCTGAGATCTGTTCTACCAAAATTTCACCATAATGTCTCCTGCTCTACCAGAGGGGACAAAACACTGGACCAGGTATAGACAAATATATCTGGGGCATACATGGCCATTCCCCTCCCCCACTTGGGTCAGTCTGATCACCTCTCTTTGTTCATGCTACCCAAATACACACCACTGATCAAACCTGGTAAAACCAGCTGTGAGGACAGTAAAGGTATGGCCAGAGGGAGCCATTTCCTCTCTACAGCAACAATTTCAGGATACTGACTGAAACATGTTTGCCTCACAGGCCACACTGAACTCTCACACAGACATGGACATTTACACATCATCTGTTTTGGACTATATTAACACATGCATTGACAATGTCACTAACATCAAGCACGTAAAATGCTTTCCTAATCAGAAGCCGTGGATGAACTCTGAAGTCTGTCTCCTGTTGAAAGCAAGAGATGCTGCTTTTAAATCTGGCAACGTAGAGGACTACGACAGAGCCAGGTCCAACCTGAAAAGAGGCATCAGGATAGATAGAAGAGCACTTCCACAACTCTGACCCCAGACGCATGTGGAAAGGCATCCGAACCATCAGGACTACAAATCTACAGCTCAACCAACCAGCAGTGCCTTCCAAATGGACGAACTCAATCACTTTTTTGCTTGTTTCAATCAAGGCATAGGACATTTTACCTCAACCACAGACTCTTCTAATGCTTACAGCTCACTTTCACTCTCAACAACGGGCATCTATTCAGCGTTTAGCAGAGTGGATGGACGCAAGGCAGCTGGCCCGGACGGCATACCGGGACGTGTTCTCAGAGCATGCGCTGGACAACTGGCACAGGTTTTCACTGACATTTTCAACCTGTCACTGGTTCACACAGGTATCAACCATCATACCTGTGCCTAAGCACTCAGCTGCCGAATGCCTGAATGACTTTCGCCCTGTTGCACTCACCCCTATTGCTATGAAGTGCTTTTAGAAACTGGTCCTGAATCACCTCACTGCGAGCCAATCACCTACACTGGACCCACACCAATCATTCAGCCCTCACCCACCTGGATAAAAGCAACACCTACATCAGAATGCTGTTTATTGACTTTAGCTAACAGACCTCAATCTGTTAGGTTGGGCAACCAGGTATCCTCAACCATCATTCTGAACACGGGCATCCCGCAGGGCTGTGTTCTGAGTCCACTACTCTACTCCCTGTTCACCCACGACTGTGCTCCTCTGCATAACTCCAACATCTTCATTAAGTATGCAGATGACACCACCGACGCCTGACAGCATGGTGTGCCACCAACAACCTGACCCTCAACGCCTCGAAGACTAAAGAGTATATATATATATATATATATATATATATATATATATATATATATATATATATATATATATATATTGTACTTGTTTATTCAGCTTGCACATTTCTTAAAAGCCATAATCTTATAACCTTCCACTTCTGCACATTTCCTCTTTAATGTCATAGCCTTAGAACATCTATCTGTACTTCCTGTACTACTGTCCACACATCTCTGCACTGCTATAGCCTTCATATTTATTCACTGTACATATGCTTACATATGCTTACATATCTATCTATCTATCTATCTATCTATCTATCTATCTATCTATCTATCTATCTATCTATCTATCTATCTATCTATTTATCTATCTATCTATTACGTCGCAATTATAGAAGCCATCAATACTTTACAAAAAATGCAATATAACAACTCGTGGCATTACAGAGAGAGAGGCATTTTGCATATGGAAGGTGAACAGCATTTTACTAAAGCAAGCTCCAAACCTCTACACTACAACCGCAACTGCCACCTACATCATCTGGAGCAGTTCAAAATCAATATTTGTTTAATAACATGACAAAAACATAAAAAAATGTAAATTAAATACAACCTACTACAACCTATAACCATAGTCATAATTTGCACCACTCCTCAGAGGCTGTAAGCCAGTGATACCGCTCTTAGGAACTGGTTTGGAAGTGGTGAGCAAACCCTTTCCCGCTGAGACAAGCTAGCTAGCTTCAGGGTTGGCCGACCTCTCTTCATGATGACTAGCTTTTCTAGAAAAGTCCGCCATGAAATGGATTTTTAAGTATTCCCGGAACCAAATCAATTTCTCTTCCTCCGTCAGCCATCTGTACTCAGATGTATTAATGTGTGCAGAGGGCGCTCAGACGTGTTTTGCTAGTTGATCTTGGCTGTAACTGTTTCCCTTTGAACAACCAATCAGAGGACAGAAGGTAGATCTAGTAAGGACTCTTGCTGCTGCATTCTGGACTAACTGAAGTTTATTTATGCACTTACTTGTACACTCAGTAAAGCATTACAGCAGTCTAAATTAGATGTAACAAAATAAAAAAACTAGTTTTCCTGAGTCCTGTAACGACTTCATATTTTTAATTTTAGCAATATTGCAAGGTGAAAGAAGGTGATACTGGTAATGTTATTCACATGAGCCTCAAAGGACCGACTATATGGTCAATAACCACACCAAGGTTTTTAAATGCTGTACACACTGAAAGACCATCCAGAGATGCTACGTAATCGAAATGCTACGTAATCGAAAAGTTTACTTCTAAATGCATGTAGCCCCAGTGAAAGTACTTCCGTCTTATCTGAGTTGAGCAGAAGAAAGCTATCAAACATCCACTGTTTAATGTATTTTACACACTCCTCAACATTGTTAAGCTGATCTCTCTCATCTGGTTTTGCTGGAATATACAGCTGTGTATCATCAGCATAGAAATGGAAGCAAAGAACATGTTTATGTTTATGTATAATTTCACCCAGAGGCAGCATATATAAGAGAAAACCAGTGGGCCTAAGACAGATCCTTGTGGAACACCAAACCCTCAAAGATTGTGGAGAACTCAACAAACTGATTGTGATCAGTCAGATAATACCTTAGCCAGTAGAGAGCTGTTTCCTTTATTTTAACAACATTTTCTAGTCTAGCAAGTAGGATAGTATGATCAATGGTGTCAAAAGCTGCACTAAGGTCGAGCAAAACAAGTAAAGACACAAAACCCTGATTAGAGGCCAACAACAGGTCATTTACCACTTTAACTGTCTCTGTGCTATGATGAGGCCTAAATCCTGACTGATACATTTACAAAAATCTATTCCTAAGTAGGTCTGAGCATAACCTTTTCTAAAATCTTAGAGATAATAGTGAGGTTTGATATTGTCTTATAGTTGGACAGCTGACAATGGCACGGTCAGGTTTCTTTATTAGGGGGTTGATAACAGGCAATTTGAAGGATTTAGGTACATAACTAGAGCTGATGGAAGATTTTATTATTTTTAGAACTGGTTCAATTACTTCTGGAATTATCTGTTTGAGGAATCTTGCAGGCAAGGGATCAAGAATGCAAGTTAATGATTTTGATAAGGAAATAAATGAAATTAAGTCATTCTCTTGAATTGGAGTAAAACATTATAATTGATAGTGTGTTATAATTACATTGCTGTCTACATGGTTATTTATAATATAGTTTGGATTTATATTGATCGTCTGGATTTTTTGGCTGATGTTTTCAACTTTACTATTGAAAAGGTTCATGAAATTATTGCATGTTAGTGCAGCGCTTTTATTTCCTGTAAATTTTACTACTGTACTGAATAAAAATCTAGGAGTGTGCTTGTTATTTTCTATGAGGGTGGAGAAATATGCTGATCTAGCAGCACTAAGAGCTTTTCTGTAACTCGGGAGACTTTCCTTTCATGCTTTTTGAAATACTGTCAATTTGGTTTGACGCCATTTACGTTACAATTTCTAAGTGGTCTGTTTGAAGGTGCGTTTATGATCATTATACCACAGTGCTATTTTTTCTCCCTGATCCCTGATATTTTTAAGGGGAGCTACATGTGTCCACCACTATGAGTAGGTCCTATAACATTCTGATTTATTTCTAATTAATCTAAAATGGACACATCTGCTGTTCTTAAGAGGTCTTCCTGATTATCAAAATTAATATTAAAGTCGCCAACAAATAATGCTTTGTATAAAGATGTTGCTAGATTTTTGATGAAATCTGCAAATTCTACGAGAAAATCAGAGTAGGGCCCTGGGGGTCTATAAATAATAACTAATGGAATTGACTCACTAGACTTGCTTTTAGACACTAAATATTTTATGTTGGTGTTAAGAACTTTAAATGTGTTACATTTGTGTTTAGTTTTTTGTGTGATGCTTAGATTATTATTATAAATAGCTGCGACACCGCCCCCTTGCCATTTAGACTGGGCTGGTATATGTAACTACTCAGGAGTACTAACCTCATTTAATGCTAGATATTCATTCAGTTTAAATCACGTTTTTATCAAACACATTACAATAAACTCCTGGTCGGTAATAATTTTGTTTATATTCAGAATTTTGATGTGAGAGATTTAATATTCAACAATCCTATCTTTAGATCAATGTTAATTAATTAATTAATGTTAATCAGGTTACCGTATTTTCCGGACTATAAGCCGCTACTTTTTTCCTACGCTTTGAACCCCGCGGCTTAAACAATGAAGCGGCGAATTTATGGATTTTTCCGGGGTTTTTCCCGGTTTCACAAGCTTCAATCCAAAAAACTGAGCCCCATAACATTAGACCAATGAAATTGCCGAACGGGTTAAGGTGAACCAATGAAATTCTTTATATTAAATCAGATGCGCTCCCACTGAATCGGGCCGCACCACATCATAAATATGGATAAGGTTCCTCTGACGTTTGACCTGCCGCTCACTCGGACTGTTAACAGGAAATGCGAATCATTCATCAGGCTGGAAACAACCGGGCATGAAAAAATTCACTTTACTTGTGTTCTGAGCTGCACGGCATCGGGAGAAAAGCTTCATTTTTAAAACTTGATTTTTAAACGCACGACGATGCCAAAAGAAAAACTCTCGAGAGTGAAAGGAAGGAGGAAGACAGTGAACAATGACTTTCTTGATAGGCTACTGTTTAGATACAAGCCGTGTAACAGACACTGTCTTTCATTAAAGCCTGTGTAAAGTTAATTAGTTTGAATGTAGGCTTATAGACAGTGGCGGCGTATTTATGTTCAAAATAAAAATCTTGGGTACGGGGAACGGCTTATATTTGGGTGCGCTTAATAGTCTGTAAATTACGGTACTTAAACATTTTGGTTTCGCTCGGGGGACAGACACAGCCTCAATTTGGTGAACCCTGAGTGACGACTTCGTGCTCATTTTAGTCTGTTTGTCTGCTGCCTAGCCTTGGCTCTGGATAGTCACTGGTTATCAAGTGCTGTTCTGAGACTATGACCTATACTGCAAGAAAAGAGAGCAGTACCTTCCTGAGTGGGATGGATACCATCCCACCCTAACAGGCCAGCCTTGCCCTCAAAATTGCTTCAATTATCTATGAAGCCCACATTGTTTTTGGAGCACCACTCTGACATCCAGCAGTTCAGCGAACCATAACCTGCTGTAGATATGGATTGCCTGGGTTGAAGATCCTGAGTGGCTGCTGTAGAGCTTTGACTTCAACCCTGTTGAACACCTTTAGGATGAATGCTGACTGCACCTCAGGCCTACTTACCAAACATCAGTACCTGACTTTATGAATGCCTTTGTGGGTGAATGAGCACAAATCTTCACATGCGCCCTAAAAAATCTAGTAAAACACCAGCAAGAGAAAGTGAAGGCAAATGATTTATTATAAAAGCAAATGATGAGTAAATGTGACCTCATGGCTTGATTATTGCTCTGATATAGTATGTCAGCTGTGAGGCCTGCTATAGAGAGGTGGGTGTGTCTTTCCAAATCATGTCCAATCAATGAACTTTTCCACAGGTAGACACCAATCAAGGTGTAGAAACATCTCAACAACAATCAAGAGAACTAAGAAGGCACCTAAGCTAATTAAAAAGTGTTGTTACAAAGGGCCTTTCCAGACTTTTCTTGAATTCTGTTTTCACTTTGTCATTATGGGGTACTGAGTGTAGATTAATAAGAAAAGAAATAATTTAGCATTGGACAAAGTTTGAAGAAGAAATCGAAGACAACTGTGTAAATCAGCAATATATGGGTAAAGTGATCATAGTCAAGAACAATGACATTTCATATATGTAATGTTAATAAAAGAGTGTAATGTTGTTTTTTTTCAGGATATAGATTAGTTTACAAAACTGAAGATGAGAAAAACTACTAGTGCACTTTCTAGAGGCACTAATATGCTAATTCACTGGATATTTATATGTTATGATAATTGAATTGCAAGCTAGTTCACTTAATCAATGGCGTGCAAAACTAAATCATAAAACTGGAATACAGCCTCTGAGTAAATATACCCATTTCTCATATCAAGTTATAGTATAATTATCCTGATGATGAATGCTGATGACAAAGTCCAAGGCTGCCATTCACTTAAAAAATGGGTCACACAGAATATGTAATCATAACCATGAGAGATGTTCTAGCAAACCAAACTGCCTTCAGGGTAGAAAATGCAATATGAGAAAACATATTGGTCTTATGGCTCTAATGACAATTTGTGACATATTTATCTGTTATGGTCTTTTTATTCCAAACTTTGTTTTAAGTTTGCTTAAAGTCTCCCTGTTACATTTTAATGTAATTCTTTTGCAATTTTGCCAATTGCCTTATCCTTTATATGTCCCACTAAACCTTTTCACACTGTTTTCACCTCTAGCTAAGCAGCAGAGTGCCGAAATGAAATGGGTGCAAGGTTCAGTCAGAATCATTGTAATAAAATGTCCTTCTATGTTGCTTGCAATAGCATAGCAGAGTGGTCTTGAATTCCTTGTGAACGGTTGAATGTGCATATTATACTTTCAGCACAAGCCAATTTTTCAGCCAAGGACACATTTTAGTGAGACTCATAACGGTGTGTAATAGTGATGTTTCTGTGGGGGAAAACTGTATTGTAAGGCTAATTTCAGAAAACCATATTCAAAAGCAGTAAAAATTCTGTTCAGGAGATTTAAATAAGCTTCATAGTCATAGCATAAGATGATAAAGTACTACTCTGTTCTTCATTTAATCTCTTTTCAATTAGCATCTCAATGCAGAGGTTACATTAGCATGATGCACATGATAAATTAAACATACCTATAAAGCAGCTACTGATACGGTTGCAATGCAGTGTGATCCGAATTTTGATTTCATTCAACACAATGTGATTCAATGTAATACGGTGCAATGGAAAAATATGATGCTTTGCAATTCAGTATTGTGAAGACGGTCAGACAGATAGGCAGCAAACCATAAGTTTACTTAGGTGCCTTCTGACTTCTTACGCATGGCCCTTTCACAAACAAGCCTTTGTAGTGCAAAATAAAACAACAAAAACTATTAAATAAAACCAGATGTTCTTTTCCTGTTCTGTCTCCAGCAAGATGCAGCTCCACCTCTGCCATATTAATGTATATTTTACATGACTCTAGCAATGCCTCGGTCTCCGTAGTGTTATGTGATATGTCATATTCAAGTTGCATCAGTGGTGCTGAGAGAACGCATTCGAGAAACAGTTTGGGAAGGAGAAACAAATCTACATATCAAATATTGGTCACAAATATTTGGTCATTTTCTGAATAACAAAAGTATAGTGCAGCTACTAATAATTATATATAACTAAATAGTTTTTTACTGGTGCAAATATTTAAAAAACGATGCATCGTGATCCAAATACCAACTGTTACTTTTATGACGACACACAGATATGAATCGTTGAATGTTACCATTGCTATATATACTGTATGGTGAGTGGTAAATTCAAGGTTGTACAAGGTTTTCCTGATGTTGTTTTCTGTCTGTTTTTTTTTCCAGTTTGACATGCAGCGAATAACATTGGAGGAACTCAAGCACATCCTATTCCATGCCTTCCGGGATCACCTCACAATGAAGGACATCGAGAACATTATCATTAACGAGGAGGAGAGCCTGAACGAGAATTCAGGGAACTGCCATGCAGAGTTTGAGGGAGGTGAGGCGAATCCCCTTGTCACATCATGTTTCTGATTAAAACGTGTTTTTGTGCGTGTGTGCATACGTAGTTGTTGCAACATATTATTATATCATTATTATGAGTTATCAGGAAAGTAGTTATAGAGCATTATAAGAATGTATGGAATGCTTACAAGGAATCATTTCCAACTTGAAAATTCAGGTGAATTTTTTAAATAATGAAATGATGCTGGTAGCACGTGATAGAGCTTCCAGCTCTTGCAGGGCGGTTGGGGTTCATGGGTCAGTCCTATGTCCCAGGTGCCCACAGTATTTAAAAAATGATCCAAGAGCATACAGTGAAAGGCCCACAGAGTAAGAGTTTTTCAGGACCATTTCCAGAAATGCAGCAATGCAGCAAACGAGGAGCAAAACACACATTCACAGAACTTGGATACTGTCGTGTTATCCAAATGCTTCTGGCACTGTGGATTTTGCCAGTTCCTGTGCTCAGAAGAACCATACTTAAGGGCAGTCTTTAAAGTCTTAGTGTATGGCTTTAGTTCAAAATTTTGATGTGTGATGTCAGAAGCATGCTGACCAGCACCCTCTTTAACGTTTGTAGTTAGTGCCCTGATTAAGTTATTACCACACAGCTTGTGGGTTCCAGGACATCTACTTTATTATTATAATACTATGTGTTCAGGCTGAATGCAAGGTGGCCTGCTGGAATCATAAGCCTTGGGTTCTTAAACTAAAAGGGGTGAGCAGTGTCTGAGTCTGTGTAGCTGTAGCCAGTAGGAGCTAGCTGGATTCCAGGTAGCCATATGGAGCTAATGTGGTAAATGTGGTCTGTGGTATGATCCTTCCTATCGTGTGAACCTGAACAAAACTGTGGTGTTGAAAATGCTACTCAGTGAAGATGCAAATGGAGGCACAATGAAAGCACACCCACACCTGGGTTAGATCTGCTTCTATCTGCTTCTAAAACTTGAGCAACTGAGCAGAAATGCAGGTGATGGCTCAATGGTAATGAAGAGACACACCTGCTCTTTCTCTGGAATTTTAGGTTGGTGTATGGTAATTGGAGGGATAAACATCTGTGTCCTCTGATCCAGAGTAAAGCCGTTTTTCACTATGTGGTTGGTTGGGCAAAGATGTGGTCAGGAGAATGAGGGCAGTGGAGGGGCAAACACACCCTGGCCCAACAGATGGACACACACAGCCCAATCTCATGATCCAGTTATATTACTGTTATGTAAAGAAAGTGCGTTATCCGAAGTTTGGGTATGTTTCTGCGGGAAAGTTAATTTTAACCTCTAAAATTAGGTCTCATGCTTGATTAGCAACTGTAATTCATTGTATTTCAACAATGTTTTCATTGCTACAAACATTATCTTTCCTCTTTCTTTCCTCTTTCCACATCTCGATGGAAAAGTTTTAGAAAGTTCCTCGGTGTATTATATTAGTATTAGTATAGTAAAACAGTAAAAATGCAGTAAAAACTTTTTCGTTTAAATATACATTATCAGCACAACAGACATTTATTTCCATATTCTTAGTTAAATGTTTTTTTGTTTCTGCCATTCTACACTCCTAAAATTTACTGCTCCATGTTTTTTCACTACAGATACCAAAGAATCAGTCAATTAGTCATCCAGTCCATCATTCAGTGAGTGAAAATAGCTTTTTAGGCTGAACAAAAATAGCACAAAATAAAACCAAAGTAAATAAACAAATGTCAAGTCACTACTGGATGCAAACTTTTCCATCAAACACGTGTCCTGTTCAACTCCCAACACACACTCCCACTCACAATCAACCTTATACTGATTAATCACACCTGTTTCCAATTACACACTAAATACCACTATAGGACAGGATTTGCATTCGCTCAGCCCATGGGAAAATATTATGCTCGGTTGATTTTGTTCTCTGCTGTATACTAAGCTTTTGTTTTTATTTCTCACTTTTGTGACTCACGTTTACGATATTTGGATTTTGGACATCCTGTTTATCTGTAATTGCATCTGCCATCTTTACATCGTTACATGACAACTTTTTATTGCACTATTCTATTGTTGTACAACTTTATGAAACTGCAGAATGAAAAGAAACTCAGCTTGAGGCTGAACATTCTGGCGCTTTTCCCAGGTCATTAAAACACAAGAATACAAATTAAAGAGTTGGACTTCTTTAGGCAGAACGCTAAGGATTTTTCCCCCTCGTGTCACACCGAAGGTCTCTCTAGCCAAAAGTCATAAAAATATCATTTCAACACATAAGGCTGCCTGAAGCAGTTATGAAATTGTGCTTTCCGGTTCTGCAACACTTCACATATACAACTCTTACCTTAAGCATAATTGTGAAGGCAAACTTTTTAGTTCTTTCTTTTACAATGTGCATGGTGTAGATTAGCGGTCCCCAACCTTTTTTGGGCCACGGACCGGTTTAATGTCAGACAATATTTTCACGGACCAGCATTTAATGTGTGGCGGATAAATACAACAAAATAAAATGATATGACCATAAAAACTTGTATTTTCTAAATATAATAATAAACGTGAATCACTGTGTTGTTTGTTGTTCATTTTGCTCACTTGGGGGTTTGAATTTAGCAGTAATGTATTATGAGTTAGCGGCCGGAGCGCCTTTAAGAAGGTAGCGGATGGAGGTAAGACGTGTGACCGAGGCATCATGACATGCTTTAAGAGTGAGTCATAGACAGATGTGGCGGAGAGAATTAGGTAATTTTCCAAAATAAAACATTGTTCATAATCAGATAAAAAATAATACAGAAATAATGTAAATTGTGTATTCTTTCTGTGCGGCTTGGTACCAATTGACCCACGACCCGGGGGATGATTTAGCTCACAGCTTCCAGATACAGCATGTGTTCTCCATATTATAAAATCTGCATCCAGAAGAATGCAGCGTGGACAAATGTGCATAAACATAATTAATTATTTTATTGTTAATGAACCCTATGTCCTCATATAATCTACTCACATGATACACAGCATGCATTGCTCATTACATGGTCATGCATACACATGTTAACATTCATGTTCATATATCTTTTAATGATCATATATTATGCTACTTAAAACAACATTCTGATCTTTCAATCTTTTGCCATCTGATTATATTTGACATATTTGAGCATTACACAATAATGCAGCTTGTTCTAATAATTTCAGGGAAATTGATGAGAGAAGTGATCAGTTACATACACCACACATGAGGATTTCATTATATTTATGCCTTTTGAATTCTTGAGTCTGATTGGTCAGAAATGAACGATTCTTTTCCAGTGTAAATTGCCAGCTGAAACGTGTACAGTATAGTGGACACGGCGCGTAATCAAAGCCTGATAAAAAAAACCTGGTTTGAAATAATGTGATATTTTCATTGAGGATATTTTTGTTGAGTATTTATGGAAACTCTGTCACTGTTTTCTATCAGTCAGATGAAAGGCTCTTCCTTTATGTTTTCCACGAAGACAACGGCAAAAGAAAAACTATTCTGCTGCGTGCCCTTATTGCCTTAAAGAGACTGTGAGGATATAACTGTTCATAACTGCTGTAAAATGGGTGATACTATCGAGTGAATTTAACTCGAGTAAATAGAGGTATTAATGGAAAATCTATGCCACTTTTAAGTAAATAAAACTTGTATTTGTAGCTAAATTGCTGTGTTAAAAATGCACTAAGCACTTTGGGATGTGCAGTTATAAGAAGGATCAGTTTTGGGAGTGATTTTCTTGTGATAAACTTATGTTTTATTCTGTTATTCCATCTATAATTTATTGCGCTGTAAAACGGTTAATAACCTATAAATCAGTAATTGTTCTATCAAAGGGTTGAAAATAAAACAGAAAATCAAAAGGATTTGTATGATTAGTCTCCCACACACATATGCACACATTAACAGCAATCAGGCCATCACAGTAATCAGGCCACAAATTGCCTAAAGGCAGAGATACAGAGGAGGAAGGGGCTGATTATGGGGTGAAATGCCTTTTAGTCTATATACAAAAAAATCATTTTCAACCTGACACAATCATGTAGCCATTGTTGAAAATGTCTTATCATCATTACAGTGGAACCTCGGGTTACGAATTTAATTGGTTCCGGTACTTTATTCGTAACCTAAAAAGTTCGTATCCCGATACGCGTGGATAGAGCATGGGTGGCGATAAGAAAAGAACCGACTTGCCTGTGATTTTTTGGTCAGCGACGTTCATATCCCGAAATTTTGTTCGTAACCAGGGGCAAAAAGTTTGATGAACTGCGATTCGTAACCTGAATTATACGTATGCCGGGGCGTTCGTAACCCGAGGTTCCACTGTATTCCCAACCCTGCCATCTTTCTAGTTATACTGACCAGAGAAGAGTCTTTGGTTTGTTTGTGGCCATTGGAAATGTTTGACTGAGTCAATTTCTCTTTTTTTTGTTCATTCCAGTCCATCCAACAAAGAAGAACCGACAGACGTGTGTGCGCAAGAGCCTGATCTGCGCCTTTGCCATGGCCTTCATCATTAGTGTTATGCTTATCGCGGCCAATCAGATGCTGCGTAATGGAATGGAATAGCGACGCCACTGTGAGCAGGGGTGTGTGGGCGGAACCTGCATGTGCATGTCCGTCAAAGACGTCATTCCCTTCTGCCTGAACACAAAATAAGCCTTCGACCTGCATCATTCGGACTAATTAAACCAAACACCTCGTCATAAGAATGGTGGAGTGATTTTTTTTCTGTCAGAAACGGCAGCCAGCAGGGGGCCATGCTTTACTCAAAACCCCTCTCCACCTCACTGGCAGGGACTTTAAAGGGCTGACATGTTCTATCGTTTTTTCCCCTTTTTCTCTTCCCATGCCGCCTCTCTTTCCTCAGTGCAATAACCTCTAGAAGCCTCTCCGACATCTCATTTTCGTCTCCCATTTTCATCAAGGATGTGCTGAAGAGCTGCTTCCAGGCACAGACATACTTGGCAAATGGAACCTGTCCCCAAGTTATCAGTATTAGCCACTTGTCTCAATACTTTTTCTTTACAGCTTTGAGAGTCTGTAGGGCGAATCTTCTGTTTGTAATTGATGAGGTCTCCTGCTTGATTATTCTTGATCCTATTTAAAAACCAGAGCAGGGTTGTTTGGCTCAGGCCACGTTGTTCGTCCTTGCTGGAAGATCTCTGATGATTAGCTTATCTTTTATGGCATTATCACACTTCGCCCAAACACTTTGACCTGTACCCGGGATTAATTCTGGACATGTTTGGTGGAAGGTGACACACGGGGAGTTATTTCCAAAAAGAAAAGTGCAGAGAAATTGTACATATTGTACACATAAATCTGGTGCAATAAAAGTATCTGCATCAGACCATTTACTGACCTGAAAACTGGCTTTGGATTTGATATATTTTCCATTACAATCCACTGATGCAGTGAATCTATTCCGATTTGCCTCTACTATAAATGCGAAAAGAATCATTGTCAGCGTCATTGACTCCTGATTGGGTATTGACTCCTGGATTTACCATGTAGTCTGATTTATTCCATTTCCAAATTTTATGGGCGGTTACATTTAACCCGCCTGAGCTGCCTTAAGACCTACAGAGACATGATTTCTCATCAAATTCGACCCCAAACCCCATCTAAGCATTATGAATGTCCTTTTCACGATTGTCAGGATTATTCACAGAAGCTCAGGAACATCAAATTATACATATATATATATATATATATATATATATATATATATATATATATATATATATATATATATATATATATATATATATATATATATATATATATATATATATATTATATCCCATACACTGTAGCTTTGATGTATTATTTATGAAAGACTTCTGTTTCTTTTACTCTTTAAATATTATTAATCATTTTTATGGGTCATTTGGTTTAGTGAGGTTTTTCTTTTTTTACCTATCAGAAACTTTTCAGTCTAATCTATAAACCAAGGCATGTCTTTCCCCATCATTCACACTGTAGGACAACCAGCCACAAGAGCAAATCACTTTCAGACTGCGCAGCCTGTTCATGCGAACAACAGATGACCATGGACACGTCTGCTAGTTCATACACTAGTTCAAACCAAAAGTCAAAACAGTGCAAAAATGTCCCAGTCTACATCCTGTGTTGGTGTTTGACAGTGATTTAATGCATCCAGATCAAAGCTGTTCTCTGAACTTCTCCTTTCACTGAAATTAACCATCAGTAACTACTATAGTGATGTTTCATTGCAGAAACATCATCTCAACTGAATATAAAGTAGGATTCATTTCTTTTGTCTCACACATTCTAAAGCCATTCTAACAGATTTTTTAAATTCTTTTTTTAAATTCTTCTTTGTTTTTAATAGCCGTGTATGTTTGACTGTATGTTCTTGGAACATCTAATTGCAGAACGCTACTGTGGATTCCGTGGACATTTGTGGACCTTCTGAAATGTCATCCATAATCACAGCCATTTTTTTTTCGGCAATGAATGGCGAATTTGCTTGGTTTTGACAAGCCGGCTTGTTCTGTGCCTGATGCAGCTCATTTTATGTGTAATCTTTTTTAAGTTGTTGTTTGTTTCATGAAAACACCAGACTTCTGTATGTGCAAGTAGCGTTTGTCTTTTTTTATAGGACTTCGCTTCATAATGCATGTGATCGTGTAAAGCTGTGTGCACAAATGTCTCATGTAGTCACCCGTGTTATAAGTGATATAAGTGTATGCATGACTGTGGACAGGTCAGTACTATTTGCACAGACAGCGTCAGTGGGCACAGAGGGGGCGGTTGAACCCAATACCAATGCGCCAGCTCTCAGCTCCTCCAATAACCACTGACTAAAGCCATATTAGTCTGCACAGATGTACTGGGAAAACACGCGTGCTTTTTCTACTCCTTTAACACAGAGAACTGCTGATGTTTGTGTGAAGAAACACCATCACTCTTTTGCACGGAAATGGTCACCCTCAAACGAAGAATTTTTTTTTTTTTTTTTTTTTGGAAGTCAAACATGTTATAATTGCTCCATCTGGTGGTTCATGTGTGAACTACTTCCTTAGCAGTATTACAAGAGTATTGTGTTTTGTGTTTAATGTCTCGGTTGGATAACAACATTGTTGTATTGTAGCATTTGACTATAGAAAGAAGAAACAGGACACTTTAACATATGTGTTTACACAAGTAGATTATTTTTTATTACTACTGTTATGGAGTAAGGTGTGCAGAACTAGAGCTATAAGCTGTTTTCAGAAGGAAAAGTGCTCCATGTGCATTATAATTTACACTGATTGTTTGCATTATTCATAATGGGTTTTTTACCCCAGACATTTAAACAGTCTTACACTGGAGTTTGTTCTTTTGTGTGGATAAAAAGAAAATTGAACATGAACAACTTGATGGAGCCAATGATTTAGAATTATTATTATTATTATTATTATTATTATTATTATTATTATTATTATTATTAGTCTGTAAAAGTAATAATGCTAAGAATGAAGAAGATTAGAATTTTTCGTTAAGAATAGAAATAGGTCAGTGGATTAGTGCATCGGTTCAATGGCTTGCCAGCTGTAAAAGTTGATGTGTCGATTTGTTACTGGTTCTGGTTACTGGTTCTTCTCTCTACTTCTCTCTGCTCTAATTGATGCCTCCTCGCATATTCTATTAAAACTGCCATCTTTAAGGACCTGCTAATTCTGTAAACCTGCTCAGAGACATTGTAGAGATTGAGAAAGCTTCAAGAGCGAACAGACACTCAGATATCGATGTGGATTTTAGATCATGATGCACGTCTAGAGTATATGTTCTCCACTTCGACTTTTACATACAGCATGTAAGTGCGCTTTTATCATGCACTTGAATACACGCTGAAAAAATCCCAATATTTAAATTTGTAATAGCAATAGAAGGTGCATTCTATGTATATCTGATTGACAAACACCTACCCATCAATTGAAAATACAATTGTAATGGCATACATGTCAGCATTTAAGCATGGCCTGTGTGTGTGTGTGTGTGTGTGTGTGTGTGTGTGTGTGTGTGTGTGTGTGTGTGAGATCGCACCATGTTGTGTACAGTGCATCATCAATGATTGTCATCACTTTTCAGCAAACGCGTCATTAACAAAGGACATCTCATTAGGAAAATATTTTTACCATCGATTCCTCTGTCGACACATTCCAACCCTGCATCCTTTCCTCATTTCCTCACCAAGAGGAGCCAAGATGCGAGGAAGGGAAGCGAGGAACGGAAACGAGGAAGCACAATTAGAAATGAGAAGAGCCCTGTATCTATCTCAGAATCACACACACACACACACACACACACACACACACAGACAAGCCAAATACGCATGCAGAATACATAGAACATATATAGCCTAGGAATTGTTATAAGATTCTCTAGATAATATTGTAAATAGGAAAGTCTGTATAGAATAAACGCATAGCAATGATGCAATAAAAATGTTTTATAGAATTTTAATTGTCATTGTTTCTTTTTTACTTTTTATTTTGACTCATCAATGTATGCTGGCTGTAAACCTCTGAAGCTTTGAAAGATCATGAAAGTGTTCAATTTGGGAGCATCCTGCATTAAGAGCAATCCTGATCAAACAGACTAAATGGACATTTATTTTATTTCAACCTTAATGTTTCTAAGATCTCATCAGCCTCCCTGCTTCCATATCTACTTTTCAAATTCACATCCAGCCCAAAGCTTATATCAACTCTAATCAAAAACACGAATCAGTCTCATTATTTACTTTCTAGACATTTTCTATGAATTTTATTTTTAGTACTTTATTTAAAATAAGGCTAATGTACATTAACATCATTAGTGTTTTTATTTGTTTTTTATTTATTGTATATTCTGTATTTTCTAAGTGTGTTTGCCTTAGACTGCTAAATCGGCATAATGCACATTCCCGCTCCTCAAATTTCTCAAATGCCCACTTGGTGGCGCTACAACAGGATCCAGTTTAACCCCCTTAAACTGATGGGTGCACTGTTTTTAAACACTAATTCCAAGTGTAAAGAGATCAGACAGTGGATTTTGATTGAATGTTTATAACTTTTTATTTAAGCATTTAACCCTCAACAGCTCAGTTTGTAGAAATAAGTTGCTCTGGATAAGGATGTGTGCCAAATTCCTCCAATGTACAGAAATGATTGATATAATTGTTTGTGATAGTTTACTGACCAATCACAAGTAACATCATATTAGTTTCTATTGTTACCCAAAAACATTTTGAAGTGGA
Organism: Silurus meridionalis; assembly: GCF_014805685.1. NCBI lineage: Eukaryota > Metazoa > Chordata > Actinopteri > Siluriformes > Siluridae > Silurus > Silurus meridionalis. Next base: position 6,163,622 of record NC_060895.1, on the reverse strand, counting down.
GGAGATTTTGGTGTTTAGGGTGGACATGACCATGTTTGACTGAAATTTAAATAACAGGTGTCAGAATGTGTTTGGCCTCGTCTCAGTGCCGTCCTTATTAGCATGCACAGTCCATGGCCTTTGCAGCTAGGTCTTATTTTAGTGTCACTGAAGGAAGACTTGGGGCTGAAAATGTACGCTTCTGTGAATTCTGTGAAACGCAGCATCCAATGATCGCTCTGTAACTTTTTCACACAGTTTATTAACAATTATAGTTATATAAACTATATTACAGATTGCTGTCCGATTCGATTTGCATCTCATTGAATAGCCAACGATACGATACATTAAAGATATGAAGCAGGTACCGATGCGATAGGATTCACTTCTATTACGATGCAGTGCGATACGATTTTGATTTGATTCAACACAATGTGATTGAACGCAATACCACGCAATGAAAAAAATATAACGCTATCCAATTCAGTATTGTACAGATAGTTTGATTTAATTTCTTTAGTTCAGACAAAGTCATTAATTTACTTAAGTAACATCTGACTTGTAACGGAGGGCCCTCTCACAAACAGGCCTTGGTAGTGCAAAAAAAAAAAAAAAAAGATAAAAGTAAAAAGATTCAATATAAACAGATGTTCTTTTCCTGTTCTGTCTCCAGGAAGTTACAGCTCTACCTCTGCCATGTTAATCTGTATTCTATGTGACTCTCAGGACACGCCTCGGCCCCCGTAGTGTCATACTTTATATTCACGTAGCTGCAGTGGTCGAGAAATCAATTTACATATCAAATATTGCTCACAAATTACTTTTTACTTCTTAAATAATAAAAGTATAGCGCATCTACTAATAATTATATATTAATAAATAGGTTTTTACCGATGCAAAATCTATCAAACGATGCATCGAGATACAAATGGCAACTTTTATTCGATTCACTATTTTTAATCGATGCGTCACTTCGTTAACTTTCATGCAATTCCCCAGGACAGACCTAACAGCTTCATGTCGTCTTTTGAATTAATGCATAATATCTTTTTGTCAATAGGTCATATGGAGAGAAAGAGGGGCATCTGGTGGTGGTAGATTGGTGGTTAAAATGTTGGCCTTCTGATAAGAAGGTCTTGAGTTTGAATCCCAGCGCTGCCACTGCAGGGCTCTTGAGCAAGGCGATTAACTTCCAACTACTCAGTTGTATGAATGAGATAAACGTAAGTCTCTCTGGAAAAGACTGCCTTTTAAATGCTGTAAATGTATTTTGTTCATTTTTAAAATGTCAAAAATGTACGCATTGTAATTTACTTATAATTTGGTTGTGTTAATGATTATCTTCAGGGTTATTATTTGTTTGGCAAAGATAATGAAACTTACACAAGCAGAGAAGTTCATGGTTTTATTTCAAATTTTATTTGAATTTTATGGAAGACAGTATGGTAGAATTGCCATCACCAAACCATTTGGCCATGACCACCAGCAGTAGTCACATACTCATTTACACTCACTGGAAAGTTAAAAAATATCTTACCTAATATACTGTATCTTAATATACCTACACTCATTGTACTGCACTGTAAAGGTATTTCCTATTTGCATATTAAAATATCATGCTACTGAGTGTTTAAGTCACCTAACAGATTCAGTTACCTTCCTAAAAATGTCTTATTAATGTGGTTGAAGCTGTAAAAGATTGAAATCATACACACACACACACACACACACACACACACACACACACACACACACACACACAATATCCAGAAGAAATAATACAACTCAAGCAAGTGAGCTTGTACACCTACCATCGAATTTTCCACTGGGGTAATAAATGTGTTCCAGACAAATCAACAGAAATACAGAAGTCCATGTTTTCCATAAATGCCAAAAAAAGCCCACTTAAAATGCAAAAAAAGAACAAAATGTAGTTTGTAGCACCCTGAAGAAAAGGTTTTACTTAATATGGAATGCTGTTATTATAACTTCTGTATTCTTCCATAGCATGTCTCTTACAAAATCTTTTTTGGCCTTGTTATATGTTATTAAAGTATGACGGAGATGGCCACTCTGTTTGAGGAATACACACATTTTATTAAAACCTCTTCTTCTGTAAAGGTTCTGAGGGCTGAGTTTCTCTCGCATGTATTGCACACTCCTATACTGACAGCAGTTCACAAAATCAACTTCGATGAAGTCAGAGCACAAAGATGAAAGCAGTCCTAGTTCCTTTCAAGAATTCTGACTTCTTGTCTTGTTCCAGTCTTATTTTAAGAGTCTGGCTCATTCAAAGTTCCTGCTGCTGCCTCATCGTGTTTTTGATGTTCCACCTCTGGCCAGTGCAGGCCTGCAGAATCAGCGCATAGCCGAAGGACATGTTGGACTTTACCACCTCTAGACAGCGACCTGTGGCTCGGTTCATGATTGCTTCATTCTGTAAGTACAATTAAAACATGTTTATGGTAATAGAAGAAGAGTCTTTATTTGTCACATATACATTACAGCACAGTGAAATTCTTTTCTTTCCATATCTCAGCAATTTTGAGGAAGTTAGGGTCAGAGCACCAGGTCAGCCATGATACAGCACCCCTAGAGCACATAGGGTTAAGGGCCTTGCTCAAGAGCCCAAGAGTGGCATCTGGGATCTACCCAGGCTTGAAGACCCAACCTTCTTATCAGTAACCTAGAGCTTAAGGTGGTTTTGGGCTGTGAGTTGAGAATGAATATATTTTCAGCTATTAAATAAGTCATAAATTAGCACTATGTAGTATAATAATGCCTTTTCCTACTGCCCATGTACAACATGTTCTTACCTACCAAAGTAGGATGTCAGTATCCTGAATAAATAAAATTGCAATCCCGCAATTATTATTTGGTAAAGCCTGGACACCTGAACTGAACATAAAAATTAGACGCTTAGACCATTAAACCTCAACCCCAAAGAACACCTTCGAAATGAACTGGAGCATGGACTGCATTCCAGGGCTCCACACCTGAAATCAGTGCCTGATCTCACGAATGCTCTTGTAGCCGAATGATCACAGCCATGTTCCAAAAATCTATTGGAAATCCTTTTAGGCGAATGGAGCTTATTATAACAGTAAAGAGGGACAACATCTGGAATGGGATGTTCAGCAAGGATGCATGGGTGTGATGATCCATGAAGCTTCAAGTGTCTGTTAAGCATGTAATATATTTTTTGTTGTAAGTTTTTATGTAAGGAATATATGTTTGTTCCTTATAATTGTAGGTTTGTCCCTAATGAGCGAGCCAGCGTCAACTGTGGCAAGGAAAAACTCCCTGAGATGGCATGAGCAAGAAACCTTGAGAGGAACCAGACTCAAAAGGGAACCAATCCTCATCTGGGTGCCAAGGAATGTCCATTCAATATAACCATAGGATCTTGTACCAATTCCTAGTATACAGTACAGACCAAAAGTTTGGACACACCTTCTCATTCAAAGAGTTTTCTTTATTTTCATGACTATGAAAATTGTAGATTCACACTGAAGGCATCAAGGGCTATTTGACCAAGAAGGAGAGTGATGGGGTGCTGTGCCAGATGACCTGGACTCCACAGTCACCGGACCTGAACCCAATCGAGATGGTTTAGGGGTGAGCTGGACCGCAGAGTGAAGGCAAAAGGGCCAACAAGTGCCAAGCATCTCTCGGGAAACTCCTTCAAGACTGTTGGAAGACCATTTCAGGTGACTACCTCTTGAAGCTCATCAAGAGAATGCCAAGAGTGTGCAAAGCAGTAATCAAGGCAAAAGGTGGCTACTTTGAAGAACCTAGAATATGACATTTTTCACTTGTTTCACACTTTTTTGTTATGTATATAATTCCATATATAATTCCACATGTGTTCATTCATAGTTTTGATGCCTTCAGTGTGAATCTACAATTTTCATAGTCATGAAAATAAAGAAAACTCTTTGAATGAGAAGGTGTGTGCAAACTTTTGGTCTGTACTGTATATCACTTCCATTTCCTAATCAATCTCCATTATACTCTTAGTCTAGTGTTGGACATGTAGACTTTAATTTCAGACCACAAAGACTGGGATGTTGAAGTGGTAGCTCAGTGGTTAAGGCTCTGAGTTACTGGTCAGAAGGTTGGGGGTTTAAGCACCAGTATTACCAAGTTACCACCCTTGGGGCCCTTGAGCAATCCCTTAAGGGGTGCTGTATCATAGCTAAAGCTTTGTTTTGAGTCCAGTTTACTAACATTGCTGCGACATGCATAAAAGAATTTTACTGCGCTGCAATGTAGATGTGACAACTAAAAAAGCTCCTTTACCTTTCACTTGTATAAATATCTCCTGTTTAGCACTAACAGAGATGTCCTTTTTGAAGATGTGCTCACATGGAGATTAACCCATTCATTCACCAAATATAATAGACTTAATATTTGCCTAACTGCAGTTCATGTTTATCCTCCCTAGAGAACATTATCAACACTTTGGTTATTTCTATCCTTAGTAAAACAGTGACCACTGTTCCTGCCCCTCTTTTCTCTGTGGATCTTCCCACTTCGTCCAGGCCTGCCTCTGGATAGTGTTCTCTTCTATTGGAGGCCGCTCTGTGCAGCTGGGGACGGTTGCTCATCAACGCCTTGGGTGGTTCCATGAAATTCCAGAGTAAGAACGGGCGCTTTGAGGATGGATTTGGACTGTAGTTAATGTACACAGTCTGCTACACTGACTCAGGACTACATTTTGCCTCTAATCACCATCACTGTACCCCGCAACATCGTATATCTGCAATAAATGGACATCTATTACGGATTCGGTGCAACCCAGATGAGGATGGGTTCCCTCTTGAGTCTGGTTTCTCTCAAGGTTTCTTCCTTATGCCACCTGAGTTTTTCCTTGCCACAGTCGCCACCGGCTCGCTCATCAGAGACAAACTTACTTATAAAGAACATATTTATTTTGTTATCACCATATTATCTGTGTAAAGCTGCTTTGAGGCAATGTTCATTGTAAAAGCGCTATACAAATAAAAATCGGACTTTTTCGAATTTTGTTTTCTATTTTTTTTGTTTGACGGTGTATGTGTACTAATGTATCAACCCTTGTGCAGCTTTCACCAGAAGAAGGCCACTCTTGAAGTCTGTTTTTTTATGTAACTTGGTTCAACAACTAAGTAGAGGAGCACCAGACAACCTTAACCAACACTTAATGGTATCTTAATGTAAATGTTTAATCTCTACAAATTTAAGTGCTTATTTTCCTGAAGCCTGGCATTCATTTGGTAATTGATGGTAAAATTTAAATATTTGACAAGGCTTTACCTGTACAAAGTTCCATGTCTTCTGGCCTATATTGGACACTTTGTCACAGTTGACAAGCTGAGGGGTGCTGCTGATAATGTCATCAATCACACAGGAAGTGTCATCTCCAGTGCTTCCCAAAGGACCCACAAACAGATATCCCTCCTGGGTATAGCGGCCAAGCTGCCAAACACAAACACAGAGGTCTGTATATTGCATGTATTGCTTTATAGTGCATTCGGAAAGTATTCACTTTTTCCGCATTTTGTTATGTTACAGCCTCATTTCAAAATAGATTAATTAGAGTAAATTCATTATTTACCTCAAAATGTACTCAATAAGTATTTACAGCCTTTGCAATGACACTCAAAATTGAGCTCAGGTTTGGGGGAGAAGGGCCTTAGTCAGAGAGGTGACCAAGAACCCGATGTTCACCCTAAAAGAGTTCCAGCATTTCTCTGTGGAGAGAGGGGAACCTTCCAGAAGAACAACCATCTCTGCAGCACTCCACAGTGCAGGCCTGTATGGTAGAGTGAGCACACAGCCAAAGATAAAGATAATGAAGTGACTATGGGACGACTCTGTGCATGTCCTTGAGTTTCCCAGCCAGAGCCCAGACTTGAACCCAATTGAACATCTCTGGAGAGATCTAAAAATGGCTTTGCACCAACACACCTATCCTACCTGATGGAGCTTTAGAGGTTCTGCAAAGAAGAATGGGAGAAACTGCCAAAAAAAATAGGTGTGTAGAGCTTGTAGCATCAAACTCAGTAAGACTTGAGGCTGTAATTGGTGCCAAAGGTACTTAAACAAAGTATTGAAAAAAGACTGTGTGAATACTTCTGTACATGTGATTCTTTTATATATATATATATATATATATATATATATATATATATATATATATATATATATATATATATATATATAAATTTGCAAAGATTTCAAACAAACCTCTTTCATGTGGACATTATGGGGAATTGTTTGTAAAATTTTGAGGTAAATAATGAATTTATTCCAATTTGAAATAGGGCTGTACCATAACAAAATGCGGAAAAAATGAAGCTCTGTGAATACTTTCTGGATGCACTGTATTTTCCTGAACACACATCATTTAAAAAAAAAAAATATATATATATATATATATATATATATATATATATATATATATATATATATATATATTACAATTATTACTATATATTACAATTAGCAACTATCAGGAAGAAGTTTATTTAATAAGAGAAAAACGTTATATTACATATGTTTCTCAATAATATTCAGTAGTAAAATTCCATTCTATGAAGCCCTGTCTATTTCTTTTTTTCACTGCTGAACTGATACCACTGCTGAACTGCTTCAGATGAAACAGAATATGTTAAAAAGTGTGTCAAGTGAAAAAAAAAAAAAACTCCACAGATGTAACCCATTTTCAGACTGCAGTCAGTGGAGGTGTGTTTTAGGTCAGATTTGTTTTTCAGCACTACAGCAGGAACTCTACCTGTGGGTTCCAACCATGGCAAGGGTGAAGGGTTGCGGTGTGGTTTTCTTTCACACCCTGATCCACACACAGATGGGTCACGTTGGAGTTGCGAATCTGCCATCCAAACAGAGACACACAAATGCAAAAAAACTAGGAAATAAATTACTGTATGGTGTTATGACTCTCCTAATTCTTTTAACCTTTTACCCTGCCATATGGCGTTGGGTGTTGGGTAGAGGCAAACAATAACACGTCTAAAATCCTTGCTCACATCAACGTTTGCTCTCAATCCTGAAGTGGCAGCTTCATAATTATGGAATTATACTCACTCTCATGTTTTACTCACTTCTCCGTAAAACAGAGTGTTGTTGTATCGCCTCATCTCTGGGTAGATATTATCAAGGTACCACTCGAAGTTTTTACACTGCAATCTTTTCCTCAGTGCCACACGCTCTGATATGTCCCCATAATCAATGCCGTGATTCTACATACAGAGAAAGTGTATTCCCAAGTATCCAAAAAAAGCATGTAGAATACTACTGCAATATTGATTTCTAAAATTATTTGAAAAGACTTTTGTGAACCACTTCCTTACCTCCATTGGAAGGTTCCAGGCCAGGTAGACGTTAGACTTGTACTCGTCCAACCATACTTCGGCCACCCGCAGTGCATTGCGCCTGGTGTGAAAAGCAATGTTGTTGTGGTACGGTTTCTTTGTCCTGGCAACGTGAGCCACCCGAGAGCACGGCAAGACCTCCATACTGCCCCCACACAGCCAAACCTTGATCCGCCCACAAACATAACGGCTTTTATCTTAAATTTTTATGCTCTGCATAACTGATCAAATCTAAAAGCCATTATTTAGTGCTCTATGCAAAACATGGAACATTTTGAGATACTGACCCTTATTCCGAGCTCTATATTTTCTCCACCATAGACGTCCATGCCGGAGTCTAGCAGACCCAGCTCTCCAAAGTAGAGCCGGTTTGCCACAAATGAACAGCCAATCATTGCAGGCGTCCTGAAAGGAATTTTTTTTTTAATATTATATATTTGATCTAGTACATTTTGTAACCATAAACAGTAGATTCACTATTTTTAATTTTTTTCACGTTGCAGCCTGATACTACAACCGTTTGAATAACTTTTTTTCTCATTAATCTACACTCAGTACCCCATAATGACGAACTGAAAAAAAAAGAAATATCACATGTACATCAGTGATTACATTACATGTGAAATATCACAAGTATTTAGACCACAACAACACTTGAAAGTTAGTGCAGGTGTCTCTCCATTCTCTGGATCATTCCTGAAATGTTTCTACACATTGATTAGAGTCTACCTGTGAAAAAGTTTATTGATTGGACATGATTTAGAAAGGCACACAACTCTCTCTAAAAGGCTTCACAGCTGACGGCGCATATCAGAGCAAAAACTAAGCCATGAGGTAAAAATAAACCTGCCTGAAGAGCTCAAAAACAGGACTGTTGCAAGGCAAAGATCTGGGGATAATAATAATTATCGAATAGAAGGCGTGTGGCATAATCAGGATTCTTCAAAGGGTTGGTCACCCGGCATTGGGGAAGAAAGGCCTTAGTAAGGCCTTGAGGTGGTCAAGAACCCGGTGGTCACTCTGACTGAGCTCCGGAGATCCTGTGTGGAGATGGGACAAAGTTCCAAAAGAACAATCATCACTAGCAGAGTGGCTATGTGTGAAAGCAAAACCCACTGAAGGACTCTTAGACTGTGTGGAAAAAGATTCTTTGGTGTGATGAAACCAAGATTGAACCGTTGGCCTTTTAAACTCTTTGGCCTGAAGGACAAGTGTCATGTCTGGAGGAAACCAGGCACCGTTCATCACCTGCCTAAAACCATCTCAACACTGAATCATGATGGTGGCAGCATCATGCTGTGTTGGTGTTTTTCTGCAGCAGGGACTAAGCAACTGGTCAGGGTTTAGGAAAAGGTGAATAGAGCAAAGTACAGATATCCTTAATAAACACCTGTTCCACAGACCTCAGACTGGTTTAATTTTCCCCATGACAACAACCCTAAGCACACGTCAACCTAAGCCAAGTCAACACAAGATTGGCTCTGACTGTGACTAACTCTGAGAATGTCCTAGAGTGGCTCAGTCAGGGCTCTGAATCCTATTGAGCGTCTCTGGAGAGACCTGGAAATGGTTGTCCACCAACAGTCTCCATGAAGAAAAGCTTGTTGTATTATACACAAAAAGAGGCTGTAATGCCAAAGGTGCTTCAACTAAGTACCGAGTAAAGTGAATACGTATATATATGTGATATAACATTTTTGTATTGTTATTTACAAAAACATTCAAAATTTTTAAATTGCTGTTTTCATTTAGTGTAAGAATTCTGTTAAAAAATTTATTATAGGTACTGAGTGTAGATTAATCAGAAAAAAACGAATTATTATGAATGATTGAAGTATCAGGCTGTAGCATAACAAAATTTTTAAAAAGTGAAGGGGGTCTGAATTCTTTCTGAATGACCTTTATATGAATTTTGGTTTTTTTGTAAATAAATTGGCTTTCATAATTTGGGCCTATATTATGAGCCTTAAAAATTATAAGGTTAAGCGGCAATAAAAACAAGCCTGATTGGTGGCTTGTTGCATGCTTGACCAAGTTTTTTTCACTTATAAATAAAAAGGAATGACTTCTTCTTTAGCTTCTTTTTGCTTCTCCCATTAAGGGTCTCCACAGCAGATCATCCATCTCCATACCCCCCTGTCCTCTACATCTGCCTCTTTCACACCAACTACCTGCATGTTTTCCCTCACCACATCCATAAACCTCCTGCTTGGCCTTCCTTTTTTCCTCCTTTCCTGGTGGCTCCACCCTCAGCATTCTCCTACCGATATACCCCATGTCCCTCCTCTGCACATGTCCAAACCATCTCATTCGGGCCTTTCTCGCATTGTCCTCAAAGCGTCCTACATGCGCTGTCCCTATAATAAGCTCGTTTCTAAAAAGGCAATCCATTTTTGAATATAGATTAATATAAGACAACCGATTAGAATTGCTGAAGTCAGCTCCTGAATTTTATTTAGGTAATAAGAACATTCTGATTTTGTGAAGTTTAGGCCAGGCTACTACCACATCTCCTTTCATGTGTTGTTTTTTGGGGGGTTTCTTCCTTCACTCTCCTTTTCAGAAAGTGAGATGTACATTTTGGATCATAAGCAGATCCTTTCTTTCTCCACACTTTGGCCTTTTCATTGTTTTGATAGCAGAGAATATTTCAAAAGCTTTGTAGCTTATATCTATATATATTTTTGTGAAGAGAGTCTGGACTTTTAATCCTTCTTGCTAAATGTTTTTTCTGCATCCTGGGCCTCAATATTTCCGTCTTCTTCTAATGGGTAGATTTTGATCAATTTAGCGCTGACTTGTGGAGGTTGTTGGTGCGTTAACTGACAATGTCGTTTTTTCCCTTGCCAAATTGTTTGATGTCTGGTTGTTAGTACACCAGTGTTTTCTTCTTCCATTATTGCCATTACATGCCTGAAGAGGTCTGATTTTAGTCTGGTTTTCTCCATTTCTTCAGCTTCAAAATTACTTGCTATTTTTTCCCCACAGGCAAATACTAGTTTCTAATTCTCTAATTTGTTGTCAAGATAATGGAAACATAAATATAAAACAAAAAATATCAATTTACACCTGATCACACACCTGATGGGTGCAGAGGCGTCTCCCAAATCCCACCATTGCTTTGGAGGACTGATGTACATGCACCACAGCTCCCAGTTAAAACCATGGCCAGAGTTCTCGTAGCGCTCCAGGCCGAATGATTTATGTTTAATGTTGTCAATTGAGGGTAGGATGATCCTCTTGGGGTCCTGCTTTATTCTGGACAGAACTGGTTCAGCCCTAATATGAGGAATAGAAACAATGCCGTCATTAATATCTGAGCTAGATTTTCTCGCTTCTCAAAATCTAGACCAGCAATTCTCAATGTTTTATTAAATTTTTATCTGAGACTCCTTTTACAGGATAATAAGTGTCTTTGTGCCCCCTTACTCATTGCTGATCTCTACAGCTATTACTATAAGCTATGAGATTTTTTCTGATTTAGCAGTACTCTGGTATGTTTAATGGTAAAAAAAAAAAATATATATATATATATATATATATATATATATATATATATATATATATATATATATATATAGATTTCGTCACTAGGACAAGATTCGTTAACTTTGCTGATTAATAAAAAAACTAAGAGCTTTATAGATAAAACATATTTACCAAGCGGGAGTAAATTCAACGTGGGCATCGAAAAAGCCTGTCACCTCCCCTGTAGCTATTTTCCAACCCTCAATGCGAGCACGGATGAGGCCCTCTCGCTTCTGATTGCGAACGATTTTGACAAGGCCTGGGTATCGTTTGTTGACATATTCCTCAAGTGGACCTTTCAGTTGCTCTGTCACAAACACATGCACATAGAAACACAATAAAAATTAGCATAAGAGAAACGGTTTTCTTGAACTACAGTGGTATGAAAAAGTGTTTTTCCAGATTTCTTATTTTTTTGCATGTTTGTTACACTTTAATGTTTCAGATCATCAAACTAATTTAAATATTAGTAAAAGATAACACAAGTGAACACAACATGCAGTTTTTGAATCCAAAACTACATGGCCCTGTGTGAAAAAGTGTTTGCCCCTGCTGTTAAAACTGTGGTTTATCACACCTGAGTTAAATTTTTCTAGCCACACCTGTTCACAATCAAGAAATCTCTTAAATAGGACCTGCCTGACAAAGTGAAGTAGACCAAAAGATCCTCAAAAGATAGACAGCATGCTGAGATCCAAAGAAATTCAGAAACAAAAGAAGAAATAGAAAGTAATTGAGATCTATCAGTCTGGAAAAGGTTATGACGCCATTTCTAAAGCTTTGGGACTCCAGCAAACCACAGTAAGAGCCATTATTCACAAATGGCAAAAACATGGAACAGTGGAGAACCTTCCCAGGAGTGGCCAGTCGACCAATATTACCCCAAGAGCACAGCGAAAACTCATTCAAGAGGTCACAAAAGACCCCACAACAACATCCAAAGAACTGCAGGCCTCACTTGCCTCAGTTAAGGTCAGTGTTCATGACTCCACCATAAGAACGAGACTGGGCAAAAATGGTCTGCATGACGAAAACTGCTGCTGAGCAAAAAGAACATAAAGGTTCGTCTCAGTTTTGCCAGAAAACATCTTGATGATCCTCAAGACTTTTAGGAAAATACTTGTGGACTGACGAGACAAAAGTTTTAGCTTTTTGGAAGGTGTGTGTCCCATTACATCTGGTGTAAAAATAACACTGCATTTCAGAAAAAGAACATCATACCAACAGTAAAATATGGTGGTGGTAGTGTGATGGTCTGGGGCTGTTTTGCTGCTTCAGGACCTGGAAGACTTGCTGTGATAAATGGAACCATGAATTCTGCTGTTTACCAAAAAATCCTGAAGAAGAATGTCCGGCCATCTGTTCGTGACCTCAAGCTGAAGCAAACTTGGGTTCTGCAGCAGGACAATGATTCAAAACACACCAGCAAGTCCACCTCTGAATGGCTGAAGAAAAACAAAATTAAGGCTTTGGAGTGGCCTAGTCAACTTCCTGACCTGAATCCTACTGAGATGATGTGAAATGACCTTAAAAAGGCGGTTCATGCTGGAAAAACCTCCAATGTGGCTGAATTACAACAATTCTGCATAAAAATTGAATTGTAAAAAATGTAAAAAAATCTTCTTGTGTTACCTTTAACTAATATTTAAATTAGTTTGATGATCTGAAACATGAAAGTGTGACAAACATGCAAGAAAAAAAGAAATCAGGAAGGGGGGCAAACACTTTTTCACACCACTATATGCTTGTCCTTTGCTTTGGTGTGTGTTTGAACAATATATACTTCTTCCACTACAAAAAAAAAAAAAAGAACAGCAACTTTGAATTAAGTTGTCATCTACATAGATAGTGCTAGATATCCTACATCACTATCATACATCACAATGGGAAAGGTACAGAGGGGTGGTCTACTTGTTTGCCCTCCTCATCATCTGAACAAAAAAGATTCTCTAGCCGTCACTTTTGATAGATTGCTGGCCCTCTGCCACTGGCCCATGCCTGGAGTGTTCTGGAAATAGAACTGTCTCCTGAAGAAAGACTAGCACTTGTAGAATGATGGATCAGACACGGGCGTCGTTGTTCACAACATGAGCAAGGAGCACTGTGAACGTATGTCCTAGTTTATCAGGGATGACCTTCTAAGTCAGAAATAAGCTGTAGGACTGTTTTCACTGAAACTGATTAACCTCGCATTCTAAAAGTTCTTAAATCTGCATTCTATACCAATGTAAAACCAGGACCTGAACTCTTCCTCTTCTGCACTGTTCATTCTGATTTCAGCTGATTATCATTAAAGATCATGAACAGTTGGATTCAGTGTGAGATCATAAAAATCAATACTTTTCTGAATTTGTTTAGTCCACAGTGTCTTCTATTTTAGGCAGAAACCTTACAGAATAAAAAGGAAGGTACTTTATAACCAAGCAACATATTAATTTCTTCTAAAACTGTTCAATTTGTGCTTGTGACAGCAAATACCGATTTTGTTTACACAGTTACATGGAGATACTCATGATCCATCGCTTAGTTTCTCACCATCATCACTGTTATCGTCTACTAAGATGATCTCCTTCAGCAGGTGAGGTGGGGTGTGGTTGACGGCCGAGTGCACAGATCGCAAGATCACCGACAGCGCCTCATTCACAAAGATGAAGATAAGTGAAATCTGAGGCAGGTCTTTAGGATAGAATATGTTTTTGCACCTTGAGAAAAAAAACAAGAAAATCAATCTGGCATTGTTGCGTATAGAAATAAAGTAAAAGATGCAAAGATTTTTATTTCTCACAAATAAAGTTATATACGGAATACAACCTGCATTGAAATGCTGCTGCTCGGACATTTGTGCATTAGATAAAAGCGACTATACATACAAATTTGAGAAAATTATGAGAAAATGTGAGAAATTAAAATAAAGAAAATGAATTTTTTTATATAATCCTGCAGTTTTTTTTCCTCCTACAGTTTTGGTTTGCACACTTTCCAGTCCCAGAACTTGTGGGAGTGATGTGAAATCTATTTATAGTGTCTGCTTGGAGAGAGCTTGTTTTGGACTATGGTGTTGGTGTGCATGGCTGACTGTCTGTTGTGATTTGCATTTCCGCTCTCAGCCCGCCGATGAGGTTTAGAAAGGCATGTCAGCGATGCTGCACAAGTTGTCTGCATAATATATCAGGAAATATTCAAAGGTATCCGGGGAGACAGAGTGGCCTTTTGAGTTATAAAATTGGCAATTAATAAGAAACGTTTACTGTAAAAAAAAAAAAAAATATGTTGAGATTAGATTTTGATCATGATCAGGACCCTGATATTATAACTGCCAATGAGAAATATCTCATTTGGACAATTTCGTCCATTTAAGTCACATTATACTGAGATTTGCTCAAATTCAGGCAGTAAATCTTACAGTTAATGAGTTGCAATGTAATCTGGCACAATGTCAACCCAGTATTAATAATCTCAGATCCTGACCTAAATAAACGTACATACAGAACATCCAGCTGGATCTGGTACAGGTACAGAGAAGAGCCTCGCTTACTTGCTGGGCCGAAAGTCTGGAATGGACCTGTCCAGGGAAATCCTGTCACTCAGGAACGCATTGTAGCCGTACTTCTCCTGTAAGTGTTTGGTTTGCTTTTCCTCCCCAGGAGTCAGTGTGCCAGAGCCACCTTTGCCCTGGCCTCTGAAGCCCTCAATAAGCCCAAGAGATTTGGACAAACCTGTTGATCAAGAAAAGAGCTCGATATTCTTAACATCTTGCTCCTCACTAAAGACAGAGGAATACACAATAAATACAGAGGAAATAATTGACCATTTAGCTGTCTGTAGACCACATCTTCCAACGAGCCGAGCCTCTTGAGCAGGACCTCATGACTGACACTCGAGTCTGAATAAGATCCATTAAGACGAGCGTGACCGTTAACGACCTTGCTCGGCCGGACGTCGCACTTGCCCCAAAAAGTGAAGAAGCCCGCCACTGCGAACGCATTCAGTACCACCAACACCTTCCATCTTCTCATCATAAAAGCCATTAAGGACAGCAGCGACCTTAATCGAATCTTGAAGAAAGTATGGCAGATACATAACCTGGCACACTTTGAAAGAATCTCAGAAACATCTGGATCAGTTGAATTCGTGTGTCATCTAGTGCTGAGGTATGGCTTACCATTTCGCCCTGATGAGATGCATCTTGGTCCTTGAACTAGACGAGTTTCTCCAGGTTCATCCAGAGATTGAGATGAGAGCTGTCAGATCCCATGGGTCAATCAAAAGAAAATCAGTAAAGGATTTCTGCACATCTATGGGAATGAAACTGGTCCTAATGAAGGATCTGGTAAAAGAGTTGAAGAAGGGTCAGGCACGCGAGCTCCACCTGAGGTTATGATGTTAATGAGGATGTTGATGATGAGGAGGATCAGGAGGATCAAAAGCTTCCGACCGGTGAAGTAAGGACCTGAGAGACGTGTTCCTCTCCTCTGGGTTGAGAGCATCGGGGTGAAAATCGCTGAGAGAACAAACGCGGAGCTCGGAACAAATAATCCACTCCGAAACGCGTCTCCATCATCTCGCCACGTCTTTAAAACATCCGCGTGTTAAGGACTAATAATCCGATTTTTTTTTGCCTCGAACTGCTCTCGGTTACACGGAGGAACCTGCAGCGTCCGATTGCATGGCTCCGTCCCAATCCGCATACTGCCCTCCTAAATAGTGTGTCAATATTGTGCGACTCCTAGTGTAACTATGGAAACCCCTGGTGCTGTAGTGTAGTGTAGGGAAGAGTAGTGTAGTGTAGTGTAGTGTAGGGCAGGGTAGGGCTGAGTAGTGTAGTGTAGGCTGCTAATCTGAAATAGCATACCATTTAGAGTGAAGTGTGTAATGTGCACGTTCCCTGAAGTGAAAATGACTCATTAATTACCCTCGATCAGATTTTCTGAAAATGAGCAAAAATAAATGCAGAGTATAATTTTTTATTATATGACAAGGTGTGCAGGATATTTCTCAAATAGCACACATTCACACTTTAGTCTACGAAATCAGGACTAAAACTCTTTTTTTTCAAGTACCACATGTACAACATTCACCAAGCTCATTTATTGTGTGTTTTATTATATTGTTTTTCCTTCAAATTTCTATTCAAATACTAAGCTAAGTAGTAAAATTGTCTTCCATAGACTTGACAGATCTGGATTTATGTCTGATCCAAATATATTCACATTTTCATCCATCTCTTGTGTCAAACATCTGTATATAGGATGGAATAGAATAGAATAGAATAGAATAGAATAGATAGATAGATAGATAGATAGATAGATAGATAGATAGATAGATAGATAGATAGATAGATAGATAGATAGATAGATTCAAGATTAAAAAGTAAGCAACATTTCATGCTGTTGAACATTATCTTAAGAACCAGTAGGAGCAAAGACTGCTCCTGTGTGTATATACCTATACATATAAAATTACTATGATTTTAGCATTTTATATTCAATTCATTTTTATTTGTATAGCGCTTTCAACAATGAACATTGTCTCAAAGCAGCTTTACACAGAAAATGTGGTGAGTAAAAGAGAATATGTTCTTTATAAGTAAGTTTGTCCCTGATGAGCGAGCCGGTGGCGACTGTGGCAAAGGAAAAACTTCCCGAGATGGCATAAGGAAGAAACCTTGAGAGGAATCAGACACAAGAGGGAACCGATCCTCATCTGGGTATATCACTCAACTGCTCCTCATCTTTGTACCACCTGGCTTGTGGGAAAAATTTAAAACCACTGGTGATGGATGACAAACTGTACATATTTGCATTTGGTCTAAACCACGATTGTCTCCACATTTTAAGCCCAGCCTTGCCCTTAACACTCAGGCAATGTTGTTTTCAGAGAATCACTTTGACATCCAGCAGTTATTAACGGCTATAAGCTCCATAGCCATGCAGCATTGGTGTAGCACCCAAGCATACTGCATTGGCCACTGCCTTCACCTCCTTAATAATGTTAGACTTAGTAACCTCTATAGATGAAGGTATTTATCATTATCTTCCAATGTGAGAAAAACCTATGTTTACCTTAAAAAGGATTGTTTCTCTATAAAGATGCTTTGTGACCAAAACATTGTTAAAAGTGCTGACCAAATCAAATTGAATTGAGCTGAATTTAATTCAGATCTTAAGCTTACCTGGTACTCTGCCTCTAAGTATATCGCTAGCTAAAGCTGTGCTCCGAAACATCTAGCTTGTTACCACTAGCTTGCTCATTAGGGAATCTACATTCTAAAAATCACTGCTTAAACACCCAGGACTCAACACCAAGGTCCAGCAACATGACCACAGTTGAGCTGTAAGTGTATTGTAGTTAGAATGATATAAGTTTTATATGGTTAGATTGTGTTGCATAACAGTTAGGAAGCATTTGAGGAGATGATTTTAAATGCAGCACTTCGGTTGATCCTAGAAACCCAAACTCGTTCCAGCAAACCCTGTGCACAAAATGAGCTCTCTCTCTATTTTCTCTCTCTCTCTCTCTCTCTCTCTCTCTCTCTCTCTCTCTCTCTCTCTAAAACTTAAACGAATGGATATTCAGTGCCACCCAGATGAAGATGGGTTTCCCTTTTGAGTCTGGTTCCTCTTCTTCCTCATGCCATCTCAGGGAGTTTTTTCCTTGCCACTGTCACCACTGACCCGCTCATTAGGGATAGACATAAACTTATAGGCACTAACATGAATACAAATTTTTAGAACCTATTTATCTGCTTTGAGACTATGCTTATTGTTAAACGTGCCATACAAATAAAACTGAACTGAACTGAACTGACCCATACTGAAATCTGATATAGCAATATATATGCAAAGTACATATGTTGCATACATGTTCATGTTTGGATTTCACAGATATAGAAATACACTGTATGTCAGATACTTGTACATATATGCCACATATATTTCAAAATATTACAAACATTACTGTTTTTATAAATGTAACACATATATGTGCCCAAATAATGTCAAATATTTATGATATCCATGTAGCCACATCTACTTCTATCAAGACTCAGCTTTCGCCCTGCTGCAGACTTGCTTTTATTTGGAAACAGAAAAAATGTCTTAATTTATGATTGGCTGCAAAATAATTGTAATGATAAGACAAGAAAGAACGTATGTATGGTATAGACAAAGCATTGGAAGAGTAACAAGCTAACCTTTGGCAACAAGTAAAATCCTGTTTTTTGTTGTTGTTGATTGGTTGCTGGGAACAGAAAGACGTTTTTCTGAATACAATCAAAGACAAGCAGGAAATACAGAATTGTGCTTAAAAACAGACAACTGATAAACTTATCAGTAGATGTGATAGTCAGGTGTCTACATACACTATATTTCCAAAAGTATTGGATCACCTCACCTTTTCTGTTATATGTGGTTCTTTTCCAAACTGTTATCACAAAGCTGGAGGCACTTAATTGTCTTGAGATGGGCTATAATAAAATTTTGCATTCACTTGAACTTAGAAACCAAAACCTGTTCCAGCATGGCAATGCCCCTGTGCATAAAGTGAGCTCCTTTATCTGGTTTACATGCTTTGGAGAGGAGGATCTTGAGTGGTTTGCTATAGAGCTCTGACCTCATCCCCACTGGACACCTTTGGGATGACTGCACCCTAGGTCTCCTCACCTACATCAGTACCTGCCTTTCATAATACCCTAGTGGCTGATAAACACAATTCTCTATAAGCACACTCCAAAGTCTAGTGGAACATCTTCCCAGAAGAGTGGAGGAAATTATAAGTGCAAATTGGGACTAAATGTGAAATGCAATGCTCAAAGATCACACACACCATACTTATGACCAGGTGACCCAATACTTTTGGAAATGTAGTGTTTTTCTGGCCAGTACTTCAGTTTCGTTCCACCAATTATAAAACATACATGCCAATAAGTCTAAGTTAAAGTGCTAAGCAAAAGAATGTGTTGCATAATGATTATGTAAGAATGGCTGACCTATATGACAGTGTTTGTGCTGTGTGGTGGTACAGGCTGGGTTCTGCCTATAATTACTTTCTGTCCGGGGTTCAACTAGGATTATGATTTTCATACTGTAGACTAGTTCTTGAATGTGTGCGAAGCTAAAAATAGAATTTACCTTGAGCACACAGTGATGCAGTTATAAGGAGATACATCAACTCACATGATGCATTAAACTAAGAGCATTAAACACCAAGCTAATACACTGCAAACAAAACAGTTGTGCCACAGTGACAGTGTATTATTACCCACATCTAAGAGAGTCCTGATTGCAAACATAAACAGGAAATTACCACAATGGAGCCATATAGACTCAGCAAAGCGGATAATCAGAAGTTGATAGTGTTAAAACATAATTTTCTTAAAATAGGTACTATGTGGGACAAACACACCCAAAGAACACACTTATCACTTCATTTTAGGAGATAAAAGCAGACGTGCAGGAAATTATGTGGTTTCACAGTCTTTGATTTATAAAACAGCACTAAAATCTTTTTTTTTTACAAAATCTGTGATTTCTTCTATCTAGTATAAAGGACTCTAAATGACCCAATGACTCAGTAGCATTTCCTTCATTAGTTATTAAGCATCCAGCATTGTTGGTCTTATAAGATCTGTGCAGTAAAATTTCAAAATCTTTGAACCCACTACATTTTTACATTTAGATCTGTCTCTAATCTTCTCCCACGACTTCTCCAAACTGCTCTAAAACATAAGAGAATAAGAGAAATACATGTCAGAAAGCTATTGGTAGATTATATTAGATTATACTGGTGACTAGAATCATTCCTGCCAAACTGGTCATCAAGATTACTGTTCTTTATATTGATTCTTTCATTAGAAATCAGATTCTGGATCGCTTTAATCGGTAAACCATAATTTAAATAGGCAATATTTTCTACTTTTATTTTCAATAATTGGATAATGTCACGTGAACAAACAACATAGAATTTCAGTAAACAAAAAACATAATACCACATAAAAGTCATACTTGTTGTTTCAGATATTATCTGCTTAATTTCTCAGTTTTGTGAGAAATGTGCTTGTGCTGCACTTACGTTGTGAGTGTGACAAAAACCATTTGATTAAGATAACCTTTATTTAACCAATCAGACAAAAGTTTTTTTTTAAAAATCAAGTCAGTTTACTGGTAAAAAGTAATAAATATATATATTTAAAAAAAAAATATATATATATATATATATATATATATATATATATATATATATATATATATATATATATATATATTTTTTTTTTTTTTTTTTAAAGAAAAGAAAATAGGCAGATTAACCTTAAAATATGCAGATAAATGTCAAACACTATAGGGCAAAAAAGCAGGAATAAAATGTAACCATTACCTATATGGGGTCTGGAACATGGAAAGCAATCTAAAGCTCAAAATTGCACATACATGCAACAAACTGTACGGTTTGCAGTGACTCCAGTTTTACATGCACTCAAAATAAAGAAACTAATACGGATAAACGTGCCTTGCTATCCTTATGGGGTTCGGCATCTTGTCTTTAAGGGTCTGAAATCTTCATGAGGTGTCAGATAACTGGAGCTGGTCCAATTACTAGGCAATTATTATAAGTCCAGAGTTTTGAGATCTCAAAGAGCATGACAGATCGTAGGTTGATAAAAGACTGGATAGATACATGGGAGCTCTACCAAACTTTATTGTTGGCGTAATGCTCTCTTATAGGTGTTCTCCTGCTCCATCTGCCTCTTTGCCCTGTTAATGCCTTTAAACATTCCAACCCAACCTTATCCACTGAGGACTTTGATATTTTTCCTGCTTTGCTCAGAACATTGTTCTACCTCCCTGCAAATAGATGGCTCCACCAAATCCTGTGCTTTTGAGAGTGTTGCTCTGCCTCTCTGTTCTGCTGAGAACCTTCTTTCCCTGTTCCCACTTTGCTCCAACCCCTGCCTTGTTTAAGATCCTGCTCAGCTGAAGATCCCTGCTCAGCTGAAGATGTCACTTCGACATTCCTGCCAAGCTGATGATCTCCCCCTATACCCTGCACAGATGACAATGCTGCTCTGCCTGCCTGCTAAGCTGAAGACACTGCTCCAGCCCTCTGGTCTCACCGTGGTTGTTGCAACTCATCATCTTCAACATTGTTAAATAGATTTGTTTGCACAAAAAAGGTTCCCTGTAACATCACATGACAATTCTTCTTGTCTATGTATTGTTATGTGTTTGCTTTTATGCACCTGTTAATAAAAGGTGGTGCTGAAACTATTATTAAATCAATTATTCAATCACTCACTAATTTAGAGGCATCAGGTTCAGGCTGCTTACCCTCAAGGAGGTCGAGACTCAAATCCGAGGACTGGTTCGTCACGATAGATCTGATCCTCCACGACCTCCACGAACCTGAGCCTCATAAGTGAGCGGCTCAAGGAGCGAAGATCTAGAATGGGACGTCCCAAAGCGTTACAACGCAGCGTCTCGTTCCCTCGGGGAACTAGGGTTACATTCGTAATCCCGTTTTCCGGGAAATGTGTGTGCTGTTATTTTACAAGCTTTAATCTAAAGTTAATTTTAGTGCTGTTAAAAGTTTCTACACACATGCAAAGCTACATACTATAGTTACAGTAAAGACATGGGGAGAGTTTTGAGAAAACTGATCCTCTGTTTTCACTTGTGGACAGAATCATCTGTATTGAAGGTAAGGATGTTTAAGATGACAGAGATTTTGTAATAATGTCTTTGTAGACTTTTGCTAAATTCCACCTGTATTTTCTATATATTTCTGTAGAAATCTAAAGTTTACAGACCATCACATTATTTTTGGAAATTTGAGGTGGTATAAAAAGGTTTTGAGACTAGCTCTGTTTACAACAAATGACCTTTATTATGTTTACATGCTATCACCTTCAAAATAATCACCTTGCACAGCAATACAGTGCTTTCAGTGTTTCTGCCACTTCTGGAATATGTCCTGAAATTCCTCTTCCAACATCGACCTCAACATCGTTTAGCTGTAATAAATGGACATTCGGTGCCACCCAGATGAGGATGGGTTCACTCTTGAGAAGGTTTCATCCTTCTCAGGGAGTTTTTGCTTGCCACATTCGCCACCGGCTTGCTCATTGAGGACAAACTTACACTAATGAAAAACAATCTTATCGATTCTTTCTTACCACATTATCTGTGTAAATCTGCTTTGAGACAATGTTAAAAGATCTAAAATGAAAAATGAATTGAAGTCTTTTTAAAGCGTGTAGCACCTTCTGCTATTTGTGCTGGATCTCCACAATGGTGTCAAAAACGGTGACCTTCAAGCTGGATCTTCATCTTCGGGAAGAGGGCAAAGTCTCATTTCCGTGGGTTGAGCTCGCTGAAGGTCTTCATTACCACTCAAAACACCTCGATCGACTTATTGCAGCATCACCGTATGTCAAATATCTGTGGCAGATTTGCCCAGTTTTATGCAGAATTTCACGTTTGCTCTTAGTTTTAACTTGCCGTCCATGTAAAAAATCGCACCAGTTGCACCGTTTGTCTCGAAACGTTTTGATAGTCAACTCATGTGCGTAGATTTTTCTGTCATTCTTGTTACTTTATCTTAGAATAAATTCATAGATGGAAATCTGAGCACTTAACATTTATTTTATTTGAACACACATGCAAAAGAACCATGCACAGTTCAATGTCAGTAAAAATGTCGGTACATTTTGGGATCTAATAAACGACACACATTGTTGGGAGTTCCGGCTTTTGAAAAAACGCCATCGGTTTGAAAAAGCGTGAACAATACATTTCAGAAGAAAATGGCATCCAAATGACATATAGTCTAAAATGATGTAATGATTTAAAATGCTATGGCTTTAACAGTCCAGACCAAAACTCATTAGAAACAGAGCAGTAACATAAATCAGCCCTGAAATGTGTGTGGCCTGACTGGAAAGCTTCACTTCACTTCAAGAGCAGACTTTTTTCATTTTTAAGGAAATGTTCTGTCAAAAACACAAAGTGATCGTTTGCCACTAAACTCTTCTCTGTGTGTGTGTGCCGATAAGACAAACAGGAAAAACTGTCTGTTTTTGGTTTGTTTTAGTGTTTTTTCACATAAATGAATCATTTAACAACAAAGGACTGATTTCTTGGCTCCATTGTCTGTATTCAACATTAGTTTATAAGAAACGAATTTAACGACAAGGATAAAACCGTTACTTTCGCTCACAACACGACAGAGCGTGGCACAATACACGTTAAAAAAGTCAGGAAAAAGAAGTAAAAGGACATTACTTTCACAGTGACAGATCACAGATATCATGTAGACACTTCAACGGCTATACATACAATATAATGTAACACAGGATATTAGCATGTAAAATAAATAAAAGGAAACAATAAAATGTAAGTCATAGTGGCAGCTCTGCAGAGAAGGATCTGCAGTTGTAACAGGGAGGTTGTCAGTTCAAATAGCTGTGCTACGAGAGAGCTCCTCAATGGTTCAGCGTGATATTTAAAAACTATGTACTCTGCTTAAATGTAGTGGTATTTCTGATCATCGGATTGGCTGATGGGCAGCCTCGAACTCACTGTAATTAGAATCAGACCAACGTAATTAGAACCTGCGATCCTTTAACATCTGGGTTCATAATATAGGAAACCTCCATATCCATAACACATCAGAATGCAAAATGCTTTTTAGTCACTAATGATTATTTCACTAATAGAATGCTGAGTCAGTTGAACAAATAAAAAAATTATCAAAAGGTAACACAGTCCACGTAGAAACACCTGCGCTTCTCTTGTGAGTTCCTATCTAGATAATTGTCTGGCTGATGATATAGACTGAGAAGAGAGAAGTATAAAGAAGTAGCACTTGGTTGATTGCATCTAAGAGTACAACAGACGTTATCTGTAGGACCAGAAAATTGCCTTCAAATCCTACTCTGTAGACTTTAATGCATGTGGCAATTGTAGCATTTCCTGAATAACTGTACGCTCATCAAGAACATCGGCAGCTGCCTACAGTACACGTGCAGATAAACGTCTAATAAACATGTCCATAACATATAGTAAAAAATAAACTAGAACTGACATGGGTTCACATGCATATAAAATACAATAGTACAATAAAAGAAAAACATGTGTATGATAATCAGTCACAAATAAATAATAACAACATGAACAGGAAATGAGGAGCAGCAATACATGCAAATATTCTGGTCCTATAAAACATTAAGGCACCAGAGGTATCAAAACTCATTTCTGAACTTTTTAGTGTTCCAAAGGCATTCATAGTGAGTGCATAAAACATATTGGGAAGAAAGAAAGATCTAAACAGGCTTGTGTCTCAGGCTTGGGAATTGGTCATCTTCTGCAGCAGGGGGATCTGTAGATGGAAGATGAACAAATTATTATTGACTCTTACAGTTATTCAATGATCATTAGAATTATATTTGATAATATATCAAGTAATAATAATATCAAGTTTCTGAGAGGTCGGAAAAACGAAATGCAAATGCAACTGCAAATAATCTTAAGAAAATTATATTTAATAAAAGATTCACTCAGAGCCACCAAAAAGCCTGGATAACCATGCCATGCTTCACTGCTTTATATTGTATTTCTATTTTATATTCATGTTTATATTTGAGGCCATTATCAGGCTTTTAAATATTCCAATTTACTGAGTATATTTTATTGTTCTAAATATTAACATTATTTCTAAATGTAATGATAGAAGTCCAATTGTGATGCCTTCCCAGATTGTCACATGACAAATGTAACATAATACAGACATACCAAAGTGTTATCAGTTCATGAAAATTTCAGTTGACTGGTCACATGACAGTCACATGACTGAAAATACATATGAATATCCTTGTGATCTTAATCCATACTGTAACATGAAAGTCTTAGGACATACTGAGGACAGGATTTAAGCTCAATTTATTTCATTTTACTTTATGAAAAGCCAAAACATAAAGTAAAATTGACTTTACAATTAGTGTTTAAAAGTAACTCCAACTAAGTCGATATACATTCATTCTTGATTCTTCAGTAAGCAATTCATCGATGGGAATACATCCTGGAGCGAATTCTAGTTCTACATACACATTTACTTTAAAGGATCATTATAAATGCTGCCATTTAACATTTGTAATATCAGTGTTAGTGCCATATCGTTGTTATAACATCTT
This sequence comes from Silurus meridionalis, assembly GCF_014805685.1. Taxonomy (NCBI): domain Eukaryota; kingdom Metazoa; phylum Chordata; class Actinopteri; order Siluriformes; family Siluridae; genus Silurus; species Silurus meridionalis. Next base: position 6,138,557 of record NC_060895.1, on the reverse strand, counting down.
CCTAATTTGGTGTACGAGAACGGACGGTCAGCACCATGAGCAGCTTTAGCAAACCTTAACATTTAATATTAAATTTTATGACAATTACTGTTAGCGGTAACCAAACACATCTGTATACCAGCGTGCAGCTGTTGACGTGGCCGTGGTGAAATTGGAGTTCACGACTTCCGTGTCGAGCCAAAATGCAGATTCTCACCTTGAACAGATCCACTCCTGTAAGGGCGTTGACGGACACAGGCAGCTCGGCTAGTAGGCGACTCACTTCCCCGGTCATTTTGCTGCCTTCTCCGCTTAGAATCACAATCTCATTGGTTTTGGAGAGAGGGGCAGCCACTTTGGCAGCAATCTGCAACACACACACATGCAGAAATCAGAGATTTTATTCAACAGAATCAGTATATAATTATTTCTATATATTATCATTTTATGAACTTATTTAGTTAATTCTCTTTACCACTAGTCAGTAAACACAGCTAGAGAATTCTAATGATCAGACCCACAAATTCACAGATTCAAAACCAAAAATGTTTTCTGCACCTTCGGCAGCGCCTCCAAAACCAGAGCGGTCTGCGCCGCGTCTCCATACTGATGATAGGCTTCTGCCTTCAGCCTCATTTTCTCTGCCTCGGCTTTGCCCACTGCCTCAATAGATTTGGCCTCGGCCTCTCCAATCTTCCTGATCTTCTCCGCCTCTGCGTGTGCGAGCAACACCTTCTTCATCCTTCCGTGCAAAAGGAAACGCTCCTTTTTCATTTCAGACATTGCCACATCAATCACACGGAGTACAAACACATTTATCAGTTTAACTCACTTCTGGCCCTCAGCCAGCTGCTGCACTTTGTATGCCTCAGCCTCCGCAGGGCGCATGACTGTAGCGATCAGCTCCTTCTCCGTCCTGACGATTTCTTTCTCCTCAATGGTAATCTGCTTCTTCCTCTGCACCACCTCGATCTCCATCTCCTCCAGACGGATCTTCTGCTGCTCCTTCGCTGCCTGGAGCTCGTACGCCAGCTGAGCCTCGGCTTTCTGCTCAGGCACAAACACACGGACAAGTCAGAAGTCAGAAGGTGTTTTATCAATTAATAAAAACAAAAATATTAATTAACATTAATGTGCTCCTCCTTTTCTATAACTAGGTAAACAGGGACGTCTAGAGTGAACACTCCACTTTAATGGTGTGTGTAGCTTTATTTAACATTTTTGAAGATTAGCACTTTAGTTGTTTTTATTAAGTGTCGTTTAAAAGTTTACAGAAAGGGGAAAGTCTTCTGCAGAATGGAGTGCTATGCAGCTGTCTCAGAGAATAAGAGACGGTGAGGAAATGGTGTTTAGCTTGCGAATTAAAAGATGAAAACGTGAACTTTGTGGATAATCAGCCTGTTAATATAATTAAATATGATAAAATAACAGCAAAAACAGTAAAAAAATGGATATATAAGGATTATAAGTCGTGCTTTAAAAAAAAAATAATAATAATAAAAAATTCTTACCTAATTGAAGTACAAGGTCTGGACCTCAGTATGTCACTTTTTAATAATAATAATAATAATAATAATAATAATAATAATAATAATAATAATAATAAAATAGATGCAGTGCATCCACAAAGTATTCACAGCGCTTAATTTTTTGTTGTTACAGCTTTATTCCAAAATGGATTACATTTATTATTTTATTTTCTACAAACAAAACCCCATAATGACAAAGAGAAATTATTATTATTATTTTTTTTTAATCTTTGCAAATTTATTAAAAATAAAATTTTACAGAAGTATTCACAGCCTTTTTTTTGCAAAACTTTGTTGAAGCACCCTTGGCACCAATTACAGCCTCAAGTCTTACTGAGTTTGATGCTACAAGCTTGGCACCTATTTTTTTTGGCAGTTTCTCTAATTCTTCTTTGCAGAACCTCTAAAGCTCCATCAGGTAGGATGGGGTGTGTTGGTGCAAAGCCATTTTTAGATCTCTCCAGGGATGTACAAGTGGGTTCAAGTCTGTGCTCTGGCTGGGAAACTCAAGGACATTCACAGAGTCGTCCCGTAGTCACTTCGTTATCTTTGGCTGTGTGCTCAGTGTTGTTGTCCTGTTGGAAGATGAAACCTGACCCCCGTCTGAGGTCCAGAGCGGTCTGAAGCAGGTTTTCATCAAGGACGTCTTTTACATTGCTATATTCATCTTTTCCTCGAACCTGATTAGTCTCCCAGTTCCTGCAGCTAAAAAACATCCCCACAGCATGATGCTGCCACCACCATGCTTCACTGTAAAGATGATATTGGCCAGGTGATGAGGGGTGCCTGGTTTCCTCTTTCCGGGTGAACATCGTGTTCTTGGTCACCTCTCTGACTAAGGCCCTTCTCCCCTGATCGCTTAGTTTATCTGGGCGGCTCCGCTGTAAAAAGAGTCCTGGTGGTTTCAAACTTCTTCCATTTACGGATGATGGAGGCCACTGTGCTCATTGGGACCTTCAATGTTGCAGAAATTGTTCTGTCCCATTCCTCAGATCTGTGCCTCGAGACAATCCTGTCTCCAAGGTCTACAGACAAAGTTAAAAAAATTGTCTGTAGACCTCAGAGACTTAAAGTCTACTTTGCAAACATTTCAAACAAATTTCTTTCACAGTGCCATTATGGGGTATTGTTTGTAGAATTTTGAGGAAAATAATGAATTAAATACATTTTGGAATAAGGCTGTAACTTAACAAAATGTGGAAAAAGTGAAGCGCTGTCAATTCCTTTTTCCAAATGCACTGTAGATAAATGGATGGATGGATGGATGGATGGATGGATGGATGGATGGATGGACAGATAAAGAGATAGACTTAACTGATACCACAAGGGAAACTATAGAAGGATATTTCAGACAATATTTAAAAGAAATTGCAAATTGTTTTCAATTGAAAATCTTGCATTACCGCAAAGTCCATTTGCAAATGTATTTCCTGTGTCTTACGAGTTATGACCATGACAGTGAGTGACGTCACTCACAGACTCATACAAACACGCCCCATTATATGGTCCCACCCCTGACACTTGATTGACATCTTTCAGAGCAAAGCATCGGAAATGTACAATGTAAATTTAAATGCAAAAGAAATTGCTAATCCATTCGAGTTTTGGCAGGCTACACATGCAATGCAGAGAAAGTGAAAAAGCAAACGTAGTCATTAATATTGCTTTTTAAATATGACATGGTCATTACTCGTAAGAAACGGGAAATACAGTTGCAAAGGGACTCTACTTTTCCATTTTAAATTTCACTGCGTTCGCAGAAATGAAAAACGCAAACGATAATGCAAGATTTGCAAATGCGTTTGCATTATTGTTCAAAATATCCTTCCATAGTTTCCCTTATAGGATCAAATAAGTCTATCTGTTTATCTGTCAATCCATCCATCCTACAGTGCATCCGGAAAGTCCACACTTGCTCCACATACGGAAATTGCAATTGCAAACACAACTTGCACTGATGTATATACACTGTGTATATAAACAGTTTGTGGAGTTTATAACCTGACCTTGGTGTTCACTTCTTGGTTAAACGATGCTTTCTGCAGCTCCAGCTCCCTCTTGGAGTCGGCCATTTTGGTGTCAGCGAGGAACTTCACATCCATCATTTCTCTCTTGCACTCGGCTTCCTGGGCAGAGCGGACGAGGGAGTGTGTTTGATAAAGGCCATGATTGAATAGAGAGAGCCGTGGGCTGTGACTGTTTAGCTAAAAAGCTCTTACTCTAATTCCTGCATCTCTTTCGGCCTCAGCTACGCCAATGTCTGCGTCCCTCCGCACAGCAGCCGTCTGCGTTTTCCCCAGCGAGCTCAGGTAGTCCAGCTTATCGTACACATCCTGCAGGAAAACACAAGGATATACACTCAGCTTTTGGCATTACATTTATTTTAACCAGTAACACCTGAACTGTATCTTTATCATTTAGAATCCAATTATTTATACCTAAAGTAACTGAGATTCATTGATGCAGTAGGACCCTGAGATTTTCACGCCACTACCAACACTCCTTCATTATTTATTCATAAAAACTGATGCAGCCTATTTCACAGGCCATTTGTGTTCATTTTCCAAATGAGAATATTAAGTTGTCTACAGATGATCAGCAGCAAAACTCCTTGGCCTGCAGACAAATAGATGATGTATGACGCTTGAATTTGATTTGACACTCGACTCCTAGTTAATGCTGAGGCCTCATATAAGATGTAGCAATGGTGAATGCTTTCTTCAGTCTGCACCAAAAAAAAAAAAGATTTAAATAGTAGCTAAGTTAAGTTACACTTATACTATTATTGGAATCGGTGCATCGGCATAAACGTTAAGGATGTGCTGCATCGATTTTAAAAAGGTGTCTGACTGAGGCGTGCAATGAGAGTCACACAGAATATAGATTAACGCTCAGATAAATGAGGAGGGTTGCGTTAGGAAGGGCATCCAGCGATGTGGATCGAGACCCGGGTTACCAACGGCCGTCACAGATATTGTTAGCCAACAAGGGTACAGGTGAAAATTGGGCTACTGTTGGCCGAAGGAGGAGAAGAAGAGAGGGGAAAATGTCTACAGAGACAGCAGGAAATGGAGAAGTGTAGAAGAGTGGAGGTTAGAGTGGGTACTTTAAATGTTGGTACTATGACTGGTAAAGGGAGAGCTGATATGAATGAAAGGAGAAAAGTACAGATGTTGTGTTTCCAGGAGACCAAGTGGAGAGAGAGTAGGGCCAGGAACATTGTAGGTTGGTTTAAACTGTTCTATCATGGTGTGGATGGAAAGAGCAATGGTGTAGGGGTGATTCTGAAGGAAGAGTACAGTAAGAGTGTAGTGAAGGTGAAAAGATTCTGTTAGAGTGATGAACGTGAAGCTGGAAGTTGAAGGGGTGATGATAAATGTCATCAGTGCTTATGCTCCAAAAGTGGTTTGTGAAATGGAGGAGAAGGAAACATTTTGGAGTGAGTTAGATGGAGTGGTAGAAGGTGAACCTAGGAATGAAAGATTGGTGATTGGAGCAGATTTAAATGGGCATGTAGGTAAAAGGAACAGAGGTAATGAGGAGGTGATGGGTAGGTATGGCCTTAAGGAGAGAATGTGGAAGGGCAGATGGTGGTAGATTTTGCTAAAAGGATGGAAATGGCAGTGGTGAACACGTATTTTAAGCAGAAGGAGGAGCATAGGGTGACGTATAAGAGTGAAGGAAGGTGCACACAGGTGGACTATGTTCTATGTAGAAGATGCAACCTAAAGGAGATTGGAGACTGTAAGGTGTTGGGGAAACAGTGTAGCTAGACAGCATCGGATGGTGGTCTGTAGGATGGTTTTCGAGGTGAAGAAGAAGAGAAGGAGAGTGAGGACTGAAAGAAGAATAAGATGGTGGAAACTGAAGGACTGTAGTGTGAGATTCAGGGAAGAAGTCAGACAGGGGCTCGGTGGTGGTGCAGAGGTGCTGGATGATTGGGAAACTACTGCAGAAGTGGTAAGGAAGACAGCTAGGAAGGTACTTGGTGTGAAAATAGAAAGGAAGACAAAGAGATGTGGTGGTAGAATGAGGAAATGAAGAAGAGCATAAGGAGAAAGGGGTTGGCAAAACAGAATTTGGATTGACAGAGTGATGAGAAAAGTAGGCAGGAGTACAAAGAGATGCAGCGAAAGCCAAGGATAAGGCATATGAGGAGAGGGACCAAGCTGGAAAGGATGTGCTGCAAGTCTCTTATCCCAGAGACCCCTCATGTCTGTGTCACCTCCCGGTTCTCCCTTTTAGTTATTCTGCCATATAGCGAGTCTTGCTGGAGTCCCAACTGCACAGTGTCCTTCATTTTTATACAACAATAAGGATACTCTCAACAGTCTGCTACACTGACTCAGGACTACAGTTTGTATCTGATCACCATTACTGTACACTTCCACAATGTTTAGCTGTAATAAATGGACATTCGGTGCAACCCAGATGAGGATGGGTTCCCTCTTGAGTCTGGTTCCTCTCAAGGTTTCTTCCTTATGCCATCTAGGGGAGTTTTTCCTTTGCACAGTTGCGGCCGGCTTGCTCATCAGTGACAAACTTACACTTATAAATGACAATCTTATTCACTCTTTATCACCACTTTATCTGTGTAAAGCTGCTTTGAAAACATTTTCATTTTTAAAAGCGCTATTCAAATAAAAATAAATTAAATTGAAAAAAATAGTCAGATTTAACCAGATTGTTTAACAAGATTTTGGAAGGTGAGAGGATGCCTGAGGAATGAAGAAGGAGTGTGCTGGTACCGATCTTTAAGAATAAGGGAGATGTGCAGACCTGCAGTAACTACAGGGGAATTAAGTTGATCAGTCACACCATGAAGTTATGGGAAAGAGTAGTGGAAGCCAGGCTGAGAGAAGAGGTGACCATCTGTGAGCTGCAGTATGGTTTCATGCTGAGGAAGAGCACCACAGGTGCATTATTTGCTTTGAGAATGTTATAGAAGTATAGAGAATGTCAGAAGGAGTTGCATTGTGTGTTTGAGGATTTAGAGAAAGCGTGAGAGTGCCAAAAGAGGAGTTGTGGTACTGTATGAAGAAGTCAAGTGTGGTGTATGTGAAGTATGTGAGGGTGGTGCAGGACATGTATGAGGACAGTGTGACAGCAGTGAAGTGTGCAGACTGGTTCAAGGTGGAGGTGGGACTGCCTCAAGGATCAGCTCTGACCCCTTTCATGTTTGCAGTGGTGATAGACAGGTTGACGGACGAGGTCAGACAGGAGTCTCCATGGACGCATGATGTTTGCGAATGATATTGTGATTTGTGGTGAGAGAAGGGAGCAGGTTGAGAAGAGCCTGGAGAGGTGGAGGTACATGCTGGAGAGAAGGAAGAAATAGTCAGTAGGAGTAAGAGAGAGTACATGTGTGTGATTTAGAGGGAGGGCAGTGGAGTGGTGCGGTTACATGGAGAAGAGGTGATGAATTTGGATGAGTTTTAGTACCTGGGGTCAACAATGTGTTAGAGAAGTGAGGAATAGAGTGCAGGCAGGGTGGAGAAGAGTGGCAGGAGTGATTTGTGATAAAGGGGATCTGCTATAGGACTGTGGTGAGACCTGCGATGTTGTATGGTTTAGAGACAGTGGCATTGAGTAAAAGACAAGAGGTGGAGCTGGAGGTAGCAGAGCTGAACATGTTTCTAACGATACACGTCTTCCAGGTTTACATTACACACTGTGCATATATGCACATACTGTTTTGCTAATGTAAATGCGTCAATATTTGTTTCTCTGTCTTATACCCTTGCTGGGTGGATTTGCAGAATCCACAGAAATGTGCTGTATGGTGTAACAGACTGTTTCCTGTTCAGTATTGTCTCTTATTGAATCTTATTGTAAGAAGCAATAAAAGCAAACGCTGCCTTAGGTGCAACAAAAACACAATAAAAAGGGTCATTATTGGAATTCATAATCATTAGAATTAGAAATGGGTTTTTAATGAACTTTTTTTGGGTGCTATGCATTGCCAGAACTTCCGAATGCCTCCAGTACTCACTTTGATGGTGAAGCTCAGGATCTCGATGCCCATTCGGCCCACGTCAGGAGCTGCGACCTCACGCACCAGTTGGGCAAATTTGTCTCGGTCCTGGTAGATTTGTTCAACTGTTAAAGTACCTGTATATGATTTAATAAAACAAAAAACACAATAGCTTTTTTTTCAAGAAAACTGTAGCAACAAAAAAAATAAAAAATACTGGAATAAATGCAGCAAATGTTTGACCTAATATGGAGCGTAAATGTCCCTCCAGGGTTTGCAGTACCACAGCCTTGATTTCCATTACAGTCTTCCCCAAAAACTGCTCACAAGCGATAGCCAGCAAGTCACGGTCAGTCATTACCTTTACCTAATCGACGAGAGAGGAAGATGAGAAGTGATGATGATCACATGAGTTTGGATTCATATTCATTCCCAGAAAAAAAGATTCTCAGAAAAAGCTAACGAAAAGCTCTCCTACTGTTATAACACAGAGATGCAGCCATTTAACCTATTACGTGTCAGTTGCTGCGATCAGATCATATCAGTTAGTGTGTTCTGTTTTAAATTTCTGGGTTAGATGAAGTACGACCTCTGGTGTTCAAACAATGCAACTGCATTAGATGCAGAATGAATAAAGTGGCACATGATCAGTGTTGGGCAACGTTACTTTTAAAAGTAACGCATTACAATATTGAGTTACTCTCCAAAAAAGTAACCAATTACGTTACTTAGTTACTTTTTATGGAAAGTAATGCGTTATATTACTTTTGCCTTACTTGTATCTCTTTCACGCCTTACAGGTGTAACAGGTGTAATATAGATAATTTCCATTAAGAAATAAGTTATATCAGGGCAAAAGACATTTCTTAAACATTTAAAATGCTTAATAACTTCTTAGAGAACAATAAGATGATCGACTAAATTTTGACCACAAGGCTGAACACTTTCCAGTCGCACTTCTGTACACTGCTTTTCAATCTGCCTTCGCCGTCAGGAATGTAACTATCGTTCGTGTATATAAGGTTAAGGGTGTGGGCTGCACACCGGGGATGTGGAGGGAGAACATAACTTTCACTGTCATCTTGTAAAACATCGTGCAAACGTGCAAATCTGTAGTGCTGTGCTTTGCATGCAGATGTTTTTTTTTTTTTAAGTGGTATTTTTTGCAGTTGACAAGAGCTTTTCACCAACACATAATCTACACCATTATTCCTTTCTCCTTTTCCTCGACTATTTCAAAATAATAAGAATACTTCCATCACAGTAATGTAATGCTCTGGTTTGCCATCTCCGCTTCTGACCAGCTTCTGTTCCCGCGGCTCGCACGTATGAGTGCGCGATTCTGCGTGACTACATTCATTTTAATTCAGTATTGATTTTTTTATGCAAAATAATTTAACTGAAAAGTAACTCGCATTACTTTAAAAAAAAAAGTAACTCAGATATTAATGTGTAAATTTATAAAGTAACGTGCTACTTTATCGTTACTCCAGAAAAGTAATATTATTACGTAATGCACGTTACTTGTAACGCGTTACCCCCAACACTGCACATGATATTATTTTTTATATATATATAAGAAATTGTCACAATTAGCATTCTGGGATTACAATGAATTATTGCGCCCCTACTGCAGTCATGTTATTGTGTACCTGAGCCACTCCGGTGACTGTAATGGCCACACCTTCCGCCGTCTCCACGCTTTCACACTTGGGTTGTAAAGTCATAATCTCGAGTGTAAGTCTGTGAAGAAACAAAAAAAAAGAAAACACATCAGAGTTATACTCTTCAATTGGAGACCATTCTGTGCAGCTGGGGATGGTTCCACATGAGCAGTCTGAAGATCCATGAAGTTACTGAGCAACGCAAGAACTTTGAGGATGGACTTGGAATGTAATTAATATCAACAGTCTAATACAATGGCTCAGGACCACAGTTTTGCATTTAAGCACCCATCACTGAAAAGTACACCTCAACAACGATGGAACTTTTATAATGGACATTCAGTAAAAGTAAGTATTATAACAGCTTTAATATTCATCAAGAGGTTTTGAACATGTGAAGTTTGTATTATTGGACCATGATCTGAAAACATGATTCTGACTGGAAGGAGATCTGTGTGACAACTGGGGCTGAAGCTATCGATTATTTTAGTAATTGAGTATTCTATTGATTATTCCATCAATTAATCAATTAATATTGATTTCTTTATTAAAGAGCAATACTAAATATGAAAATAAGAAAATATGACGGGTCTCTTAAAATGTACAAGTCGCTTGTTTTCTTTTTGGAAAAATTGACATTTTTATCGCTGAAATTGTGAAAACTAATCTCATGTTGTGCATTTAATTGCCATGTTACATCAAAATGCAAATACAAATATATAAATAAAAATATACATATCAATTTTAAAAACTCAAAAAAAAAAAAAAGGAAGCGTTTAGATCACATGGGGGAAAAACTAAACAAAAAAAACAAACAAAAACTTTTTTGCCTAATTCTGAGTTGTTTTATTTCCAAATTTTTTGTTTTAATTCCGACTTTTTTCTCTCAATTGCAACTTCAATTCTCGGAAACATCCAACATTTCTGGTGCATCCGCCATTAACCATGTTGTCGGCGTGAAGTCTGAAGCTGTTGGTGTGCGAACGAGACTCCTCTACTTCATCTTGTTCTCTCCAGGAAACAGAGGCTCAGTTTAATACCATGCGATTCTATTGATTTGTAGCTCATGTCATTTTCGATATGTTTGATTGTCAAAAAACATCTCAGAATTGCAAGAAATAAAGTCAGAATGGTAAAAAAAAAAAAACGTAATTAGGCAAAAAAATGTTTATTTATGTGATTGAAACGGGCTTCCATACGAATCTTCTCCTCGCCCCTCCCTGTTTCCATTCCTCTATGTATCATTCTGCAGCCTCTTCTGTGTTATCCGTCCAGGGCGCTCCATTGTTTAGCGGGATTAGGTTAATCAAGGAATCGTTTCAGCCCTAATGACAACCTCACATCTGCATTGTGCATTAAAACTGTTAACACACTTAGCTGTGGATTACTCCTTACTTACAGTTTTTGCCACAGTGCATATTTATTGTCTGGAACAAAGAAATCAAAGGCTGATTTTAACAAGCTCATTTCTTTCATTGTTTCTATAGCAATGGGAAATAATAATCCAAGTCAACCATCAAATATATTTGTTCTTTTTTTTTTTAAGAAATTTTCAAATCAACACTATGTAACACTCTTATCAAGGAAGATTCTTAAGGAAAGATGTTTGTGGTTTCTCAGTTTTTCATATTGCCTTTGAGAGAACATTAGGAAAAGAGTTTATAGCTGCTATTATTGTACTTTTTCATATTTTATTGTCATTTATTCATATTTTATTGTCATTTAGTTTGTTCATTAATTTTTATTATGGTTACTTTTTATTATTACTTTTTTACCAATAAGTAGAAACAAAGAAAGTAATGAAATGTGTGCAAATGTGTGAAGGCATTAGTTTCTCGCATAAGTCTCTCTGAGTGCAGGTGCAATGACATCGTGTTTGAAGGCCGTGGACAGGCCGTGGACAGGCCGTGGACAGGCCAGGCCGTGGACAGGCCAGCCTGGACCATGCTAACTCTGGTTCTAGCCTGTTGTTTTTGATCATTAAAAAAAATAATAATAAAAATAGAAGGCACAGACCACAATTATGTCATTTAAATAAAAAGTACCGAATATTTCGAAGATGATGGTGGTAGCTGAGGTAACTGATGAGAAATAAAAAAGAGAGGCTGTAAGAAAAAGAATAAAAAGGCTGTGCTTTTGCTGTAACTTTGGACACTATCATGGAACGGTCTGACTTTGTTGGACATCACAACCCTGGATTATACATTGAGTCTTATTTTTGATTGGAGTCTTTACTTTGATACTGAATTTGTTTGTTCTTGTCTCAATTAGCCACGACACTATAAGCAGATGCGCGATGTGCTTTGGGAAGAAAAGCGCAGCCGCTGAGAGAGTGCCGGTGGGAGGGCACGTACCGGGATACGCATGCGCGATAACAACGACCGCCGTGAACCAACATATACCAACAATAACGGACAGTGAGAGTGTGGAAGTTTAAATAGGAGCTGGTGATGATGCTAAACGAGCACCATATGTGCGCGATTGAAGCCTGGATCTTCAGAGAAAGCGGCCGAGAAAACACCTGACATGCTGAAGGGGGCCGAAGGGGGCGTGGCAGGTGGATTCCTGACAGATAAACATGTACTGTATGTATTTTTATAGCATGCCTTCATCAAACAAATCGCGGCAACGCTGTTGTGTAAAAAACCCTCCAAAAACACGTGGATGCACATTCTCATTTATTAACGCACATCATGTACATAAAGAAATTTCAAGCACGTAATATATTGCCGCCATTTTGATTTTCGTTTATCTCGATCATCGGTTACCTCGATGCTTTTTGGCGACCCCCTAGGACATCGACATAACCGGGTTCCACTGTATATTACTGCAGTATAGACATGTGACATATTAAAACACTCACCAGACTAAAAACTGCTAAATGCACATTAAAACAGAAGCATGACAATTTAGCATCATCAAACACCACTCAGATTTCTATTTCTAAATTATTAATTTTAAATAATTTTAAATTCTATTTATCATTTATTTAATGAAGACGTTTCTGCCAGAGCAATAGCTAATCAAACAACAACAGGAAACACCAATAAAAGAATAAAGGTTACAACAGTATCAGGAGGCAGGTGTCCATATCTCTGTCCTCATTAACCTCAACACATTTTCAGCCTTCCATCGACTCCAAGACCGTTTTTTTTTTTTTTTTAAACGCTCTCTCAAAAAAATAAATGAAACGCTATTTTGAAGGCGTAGTGTGGACTGAGAAAGTGGAGATATTGAAAAACGAGATTTTTTTTGTCAAGAGACCCATTCACCTAAAAACAAAAAAGATGGTAGATTACACTTTACAGCAGGTGATGTGCCTGCTATCCAGGTTTGACAGCATTGTTAATAACTATCACCCTTTACAACGCATCCGAAACAGATTGCATTCTTTTTTTTGAAGGGGACCGAATGTCCATGGCATGAACTCAAAAAAGGGTAAGAAGCAAAAAAAAAAAAATTATTAAATAAAATTTAAAACCCTGACAGACATGAGCCAAAGTGTCTAATGTCATCATTAAAAAAAAAAAAACGACAAGTTTCAGATGTTTTAGTGTAAATGGAAAATGCCTGGAATTTCTCTTTAAATGGAAACCAATTGTATCAGCTGAAAATGGTTCCAAGTGAACCTAAAGATCAGAACTATGGATGGAGGGTTAGAACTATAGAAGATGGATTTGGACAATAATTGATATGAGCAGTTTTACTCTCGAGTCTCCATCAGTGAACAGCTGATGAACTGTGGATAGAACTATAATGGATGGTGTCACTGGTGGTCCATTTTGAGTCTGGTTCCTCTCGTAGTTCCTTACACCATGTTGGAGAGTTTTGTTTCTTGTCATTGCCTTGCTCAAAGTATAGGGACTAACTTATGACTTTAAAATGTCGATTTGCCGTCTATTTCATTTTTAAAGAGAACGACTTCTCTTTAACAAATGTCCAATGTAGCACATCATGCCACCAAGTTACAAGCATTTAGGCTGAGAGTGTTTATGAGGTAAACTATGAGGTGACTGGAGCAGGAAGCATGCATGACCTCTTTACACTGGAGCTTATTTTGCTTGCTTTGGCTAAGTGTTTCCATAAGATCATCTTTCCTCCAAGCGCCCTAATTAACTTTCCTGGTAAATGCCACAGTTCAGCGGATGTTGGGAGTCAGGACGAGTGACGCACAATTTAGTTACAGCATCGAGTTACACCATCAAGTCGCATGGCCGCACAGTGACGCATGTTTGCTTTGAATAAAATGTTTTTTTTTTTGTCAATAATAAGTGGGGTCTTGTTCTTTTCTCTGGTTCTTTGGTGAGGAAAAAACACTGTTTTAAAACCTTACTGGCATGTCCACATCTACCTTCAGTCTCCTGATATCGAGGAAAAATCCAATCTACTGATCCTACCACCATGATGATATTCAAAAGTTCATTATCGAACCCGATTGGTCGGAAGGTCTCTTCTGGGCTAAACATTTAGATTTATTTTTGTCCATGAATATGTATTAATATATTTTCAAAAGTCCATTTTCTTCATTTCATAGCTTTTCTCTCATGTTCTCTGCTTTCCAAATCAGATCTACTCAGTTAACCAATCAGATTTCAGCCGTCACATCACGTGTTTCTGAGGTCAATGAACACTGCGTCCTGTGGCTTACAATCCATGCTGCTATAATCTGTTTCTTTAACCAATCAGATTTTGACGTGCTGACTCCGAGTCCCTCTATAAAGCGTCCAATCGTGTCAGCATTTTCACGTACTTTGATTAAATGGTCAGTGCAGTAGTGAGAGCACACAAACCATATCTGTAGCACAAGCACAAATATATTCATGTGAATTTAATAGCTGTATTATTATTATTCTACAATGGCTGACAGGAAAGAAATTGATTTGCTCGCAGATTTATTAATATGGGCATTTACAATACGGACTTTTCAAGCAAAGCCGGACATCGAAAACAGTTACGTTTCTCCATGAACCATTTATACTTTTGCGTTTTCGTTACACCATGATTTTGCACAAAAGCAAAAACCCGAGGTCATTTTATGAGGTAAATATTGATGCTTCTGTTAGAGATGATGTATTTGGGCGGTGCAGCTGTGGCTACAGTGAAAGGAGACATGTTGAATTGTGTTCATTGTGTTTCTTGCTTTAGTAATGATATTCATTCTCGCTGCATGACATACCAGTCTGGGATCAACTAAGCATCAGACTATCTCACAAGATCTCCTGCCGGTCATCTCCACGATCATCAACTGGTCTTTAACTTCTGGCCATGGGCCAAATACCTTCAAGCAAGCAAGGGTTAATCCTCTTCCTGTGAAAACACAGGAGCTTACAGTTTGACCTGGAAGCCAGCAGGATTGGGATGTTTTTGCTTTGAAATCTGGTAAATGCTGCTTTTACTCCAGAAGTACAAAACATACACAAGAACATACACAATCTTGAAGAAACCTGCTCTGGGTCTATCAGACATCAACAACTACAGACCAGTATCACTACTCTTCCTTTCTTTCCAAATCTCTGGAACGTACTGTTTTTAACCAACTGTCTGTCTACTTTTCACAATAAAACCTCCATGATTCAAACCAGTCTGGCTTTAAAGCAGAACATTTGAGGAGGATGAGTACAAATGACAGCTTGGCTGACCGAGCAGCATGTAGTTTTTAAGACTCCTCCTCCTTGACCTTTTAGCAGCATTTGACCCAGTCAACCACAAGACTCTTATGACTACCCTCAGGAGCCTCGGTATCCATGGAGCAGCATGGTAATGGTTTGCTTCCTACCTGGAAGGTCGCTCATACCAGGTAACATGGAGGGGGTTCACATCTGCCCCATGCAGACTGTCCACTGCTGTCCCATAAGGCTCAGTGCTTGGTCCCCTCCTTTTCTCCCTCTATACCCACTCTATTGGTGAATTCATATCCTCACATCTGAGGGAGGAAAAGAAAAGATGAGTTGAGTGTTGAGAAAACCTCTTACCACTGCTGTGCTGATGACACTCAACTCATCTTTTCTTTCCCTCCCTCAGATACCACAGCTTCCACTCGGCGGATATATCTTCACGGATAAGTGCTCATCAACAAAAACTCAACCACAGCAAAACAGAACGATTGATCATCCCAGATGATTCATCTCCAGGTCAAAATCTCCAAATAACTCTTCATAACTCTCTGCTCGTCCCTTCAGCCACTGCTCTCAACTTTGGGGTGACTATGGACAATCAACTGTCCTTCTGCTCACATGTTGCAAATGTGACACGTTCTTGACAATTTCTTCTCTACAACATCAAAAGGATTCGACCATTTCTGTCCACACAAGCTGCCCAGGTGCTTGTTCAGTCTCTGGTCATTTTGAGACCGGTCTACTGCAACTCTGCTGGCAGGTCTGAATCTGAACGCTATTCTTCCACTGCAAATTATCCAAATTGCAGCTGCACGTCTAATGTTCAACCAAGTTTTCCCACACCATCCCACTGCTGAGCTCCCTCCACTGGCCTTCCGTAGCTGCACGTATCAAATACAAAACACTGATGCTTGCCTACAAAGCCAAAAATTAACCAACACCCTCTTACCTCAGAGACCTCATCAACCTTGCTGTCTGAGATCCTCCAGCACTGCTCGACTGTACCCCCTTCTCTCAGGGTAAGAGGTAAGTATCTTCAAGCACCGGGTGAAGACCCGCCTCTTCCTGAAACCCTCAAACTAACACTTTCCAAGTTTGCTTTGTTAAAAAACAAAACTTTCAACAGAGATGTAAACTGATTGTCTTCTAGCGTACCAGTGTAGATCTTTTTATTGATAGAGATTCAAAGCACTTTTCTACATCGCTCTGGACAAGGGTGTCTTCTAAATGCCGTAAATGTTAATGTGCATTTATATCTTTTTATATTGTAACTGTAATATAAGTAGAATAACACTCCAGATGTGCTGTTATGTACAAGGAATTGCACTTCAGGCTGGGCTTCCTTATTTAACCTGTTAGCCTTCAGAATGTAAATTTAAATGTTAACAGTTGGGCTACATACACAATTTAAACATCTTTAAAAAGAAGACACTTTGAGCTTTACTGTTCATTATTCAAAGTTGTTCATGCTTAAAAGATAAGTGATAGAAAGTTATAGATAATGAAGTACCGCAAAAAAAATTCCTGAATTGATTTTTTTTTCCCTTCATATATAAATACATGAAATCAGTAATGTAGCAATCCAGAAAAGTACTGGGTTAAAAGCCACATGTCTCATGAGTTTATATTTTAAATTGTTAGAAGATATCATGAAAAATGAGATTCCTACAAACATTTATCTGAGACTTTGTCTGATCCTTTTCTCCCTCCCCCAGTTTGAGAGCCACCTGCTAATCTCAGGTGGCTGACCATTAAGGCTTCTGTTATACATGTTTGGGGCTATTGATATTGATATTGATTTGGCATTCATATTTCTGGCCAGGTAGCCAGACAACGCTTGTTTTCCAATTCCAACAAAACACACACACACACACACACACACACACACACACACACACACACACACACTTACTTTTCAAGCATTTCTCTTATAAAAACAAACAGGCAATCAAACCTAAAACATGGTATAAAACTGTAAAGGAGATATATTCTAACTTACAGATGTAAAATAGCATCTCCATGCAGATCTCCAAGTCTCTGTTGTTACCCGCCCCAAAAATATTTTCCACATCGCTGCTATTTTTTTTTGCAAATCTCAGATTAAAAAAAACTTTTTTGACTGTCTATTTTTTCCTTGTTTTATTTTTATTTTGTAAACAAATTCAAGTTAGCACGAGCTATAAACAGCTGTTTGTGCCGACCTGAGAGCAGCGTCACTCCCTGGTTTGTCACAACACGTGCTGCTTCGGCCAGTAAGAGTTTGTAAAGAGTAATAAAACTAAGACTCACACACGTGGGGAATAAAATCCTCCCATATATCGTTAGAATCCTGCACTTATTGGCTACATTTTCCATCAGTCATTTTGTTTCCATAATGTTACTGGTTGAAAATAAAAGGTTTGAAATGATAGGTGGTGCAGAATAAAAACATGACACCACCAGAGAGAGTAGAGACTCCACCCAAGATTCCGCCTATTTTATTTTATTTTTTTTATTTTTGTGGTCCCAAGCATTTTGTAACACTATATTCTACCAGCCATATTTGTTTTTTTTTAAGATGTTGTTTTTTATGCGAGTTATTCCGAAATATATAAACACAAACACCAGCCGAAGTTCTGTGACGTAAACAAAAGAATAACGCTGTTGTTTGGTTGGAGCAAAAATGCTTTACGGCATGTTGTTCAGTGGACCCCTATATTTCCTAATAAACCGGGATTAGCAGCAGTGGATGTGTTTGTGACTCATTATTACAATAATAATGTAAGTAGTGCAATTTTATTTATGCATGTTGTTTGTGTGTACTGCTTACACAAATTCAGCAAATACATTCGTTATACGTTTTCCATTAAACAGTGATCTGAAATCGCTGCTTGAGACTTAGAGCTTTAGAATGATGTATAGTTAGTCATGGTTACTCTTCTCCGTTTTCATTTCATCTATTGCTAAACATTAACGCCTGAGAACGACGGGATATCGGTTGCGCTGGCAACTAATACACAATTTTCTGTTCAGGATCTTTTGTGACTCATTGTAAACCTCGTTAAGACTCATATTAGATGAATAGATTAAAGACTTACGCTTGTGCGTCTGTGAGGAACCACCATGCCCAAGCCCATCCACCCACCATATACTTCTTCTGGTCCGAGCCACAACAGCCACCTGGAAAAAACAACATCCAGAACCTTGAACCAGATCTTGCAAACAAGAAGGAACCTTCTGAAAAAATCTTATTTATTTACCATATTTGCCGTTTTACTTATTTACTTGCACATTTTAACCCTCTCCACCCTCAACTTTCTGTTATGGATAAATAGCTGTTTCTATTCCAGACTTCAACATATAGTTTGGGATTGAATAATGATTTATTATAACATTTTATGTGCTGAACGCTAAAATATTTGACTGAAACCGGTGACACCTTCTGATGACCAACAAAACAGTACATATATACAGTACATACATAAAGCACTGTTGCTCTCATGCGCATCCTTCAAAAGAGATCGAATTCAATATATTACACGTACAATTGTAACAGATGCTCCTTACATATAATTGTGACAATCTGACTATAAAGTGCTGTTTTAAGTGGCATGACACGCCTTGAATTTCAATACCTTTGATAAAGTCAATTAAATGCACTCCTCAAAACAATCTGCATTGGACACATTAAATACAGACAAATCTATATTTCAGTGCAGATTGAGCTCACAGAATAGATTACAGCTTTACAGGTATTAAAAAGCAGGAAAGGTTTGGTGTCAATGACTTGTATATGTATATATTTATTTATGCACATATTCATACATTAGATGAATATGTATGAATATGTGCATATTCATACATTAGATGGCAAAAGGTTGTGTATGAATAATGTGTTTTTAACCCTCTTGTTGTTTTAAAATGAGATTATTCTGCAGTGCATGTCAGTTTGAGGAAAATAAATCCAGATTATTTTCAGATTGAACAGATAGCAACAGCTCAGCTCCAGCTAATGACTGGATCTCCAACTCCAGTCTACTCAAAAATAATCACATGATCCGATTACAAAACACACGCTTTCTATCTGCACGATCTGCAAACATCTAGTTATTCATGCATTATATTCGGTTACTAAGAAGTGTCGAGACGGTTCCATTAGCAAGATAACGGCTAGTATGCTAGCTAACATACCTGATACAACAAGGGCTTCATTCGGTCCTACAGTCAAGCAGCTGCCCATAATCGCATGTAGTATTAAAAAAAACTAAATATCGCAGATAAACCGGGTGACAGATCAGGATTGTGTGTTTATTATTATATAATGTTTTGTTTACTATAAGAAAAGCCTTGAAAGCAAAGCGCGCGCCCCGCCCTGATGCGGAAATGCTTATCTTCACAGATGAAATCATAAACAGCTCTGGCCACGCCCGTTTGTTTATGGCCCCGCCCAGTGGCTACTGGCTCCGCCCATCTCTTACTGCTCAAATATACCTATTCTAAATATTGTTGAAACAATCTGAAAGTTATATTTTCAATTATAAAAGCCATTTTAGTAATACCATGGCGATAATAACGAATTATTACTCTTGTTTAGTTTGTTTACAAGCCTCTTTACAGAGTTTTCCCTCAGTGTAGCGACCGTAAAAAAACGAATCAGATGTATCAAAAGTATTAGAACACCAAGGACTGTTATTTATTCATGCATTCATTTATTTATTTTTGTTATACACTGACAACATTTGAGTTTAAGATCAAAATCCTTTGATGAAACTATAGATTCACTTATTATTTCCTTTTATCTGCATGTTTTAAACAACATGGTACATAATACCTTTGGTGTTACCTTACATTTTCTATTATCCAGAGCAATTAACAATTATATAATTTCTACAACTGAGCAGCTCAGGGGTTTAGGGCCTTGCTCAACAGCTCAACAGTGGTAGCTTGGTTTAGTGGTACTAGGATTAGATCTCATAACCTTTTGTTCCAAAGTCCAATGTCATAACCAGTGAGCTACCACTTCCAATTTTTAAGATGAGCAAAGGTATGAGAGGTAGCGTTAAAATAAAAAGTGTTTGCTAAAATTTGGTTGCACATAAGCAGCCCTCTGAAACAAAAGAACCTGTAAGACACTGCAAATTGGATTTAAAGTCACCATGTTTATATTACAGATATTCATATCATAACTGTACAGGCATGCAGCACAGTGGGGCAGGGGGGAATGTGTTCCTGAGTCACAGCTCAAGAGTCCCAGGGTTCGATCCTGAACTTGTCTGTTTTAAGGTCTGTGTGGAGATTCTGTGAAGGTTTTCTTAGTGTTCATCTGGGTTTCCTTTCCAGTTTTCTTCCACTTGCAATAAACATGCCAGTAGGAGAATTGGCTGTGATAGATTATTCACAAGTATCTCATACATACATACATACATACATACATACAGTATCTCACAAAATTGAGTACACCCCTCACATTTTAAATTCAAATTCATTTGTTACATACACATTCATACAAACTACATTTTATTATCTTCCTAATGGACAATACAACGGAAATGAAACTTGGATATATTTTAAAGCAGTGAATGTGCAGCTTCTACAGCAGTACAGATTTAATGTCCTCTGAAAATAAAAAAAACATACAGCCATTATTGTCCCTAATTGAACATGCCAACACTGTGTCCAAAGCACTATCTTAATCCTCCTGGGTATGGAATTCACCAGAACTGCACAGGTTGTTGCTGGGATCCTCTTCCACTCCTCTTTAATGACATTATGGAGCTGCTGGATGTTAGATACATGGTGCTTCTCCACCTTCCTCTCAAGGATGCTCCACAGGTGCTCAATATGGTTCAGGTCTGGAGACATACTTGGCTACTCCATCACCTTCAACCTTCAGCTTCCTCAGCAAGGTAATTGTCATCTCGGTGGTGTATTTGGAGTCATTATTATGTTGGAAACTGCTATTCAGTTCAGTTTCTAAAGGAAGGGCATCATGTTCTGCTTCAGAATGTCACAGTACATGTTGGAATACATGTTTCCCGCAATGAACCCCAACTCCCCAGTACCAGCAGCACTCATGCAGCCCCAGACCATAATGCTACCACCACCATGCTGGATTGTAGGCAAGACAATATTTTTTTGGTGCTTCTCACCAGGGCATCGCAACACATGCTGGACACCATCAGTACATGGTTGTAGTAATTCATGATCTTGGACATGTCGTCTTCAGCAAACTCTAAAGCAATGCTGGCAGCACTCGTGTCTGTTTTTTGAAGCCAGCTTCTGCACCTGATGCACAGCACAAGTTATATTTGACATATGTACATATTACAGTGACAGTTTGTTCAATTATATTCTTAAATGAGGCTACAGAGTGGAACCTGGAACCCTGGAAAACCTCTGTATGACCCTGGCCACTGTACTGTAACTCAGTTTCAGGGTGTTACCAAACTTCTTATAGCCTGGGCATCTTTGTGGAGAGCAGCAGTTCTAATTCTCAAATCCTCAAAAAGTCTTTGCCATGGCGTCATGTTGAAGATCCAGTGGTCAGTGTGAGAGAATTGTACATAAAGCACCAAATTTAAACTGCTCTAATACAAGCTTTCTATAGTATTGTCCCTTTAGAAGATACTAAAATGGTTGCTGAGATGTGAGGGGTGCACTCACTTTTGTGAGATACTGCATGTATACACATAACATACCATTGAGAAGACATTTTATTCATGTGATGTAGGTGTTTAATTGAAACCTCAAAAATAAAAGTGCGTTTTCCAGCTGCATGGTTGCAGTGAGGACTGTGTAGAGGATGAGGAGCTCCGGCAGAGAGGCTGCGCTTTGTGAGGCAGCAGCTCTCACTGCACTGCCCAGAAGAAGATGCGTGGGAAAACGGTGGTGCGCATGCGCGTGGTGCGGCTGCACTCAGAGACTGGACGACGCTTCACTGGGGAACTGAGCGCCGGACAAAAGCCAGAAAATGCAGTTTTGAGACTCGAACGTCGCGTGTTTCGCTGGAGAGTAAGTTTTTTACCTCATTCGTGGCTCATTTTGAGCGTTTAGGGTGCATTATCCGTCTAAAACACGAGCAGCGAATCAACACAGGGCAGCACAAAGAAAGACTGGGATAGCTGTTGGGTTTTGAGCCTTATTTTTCTCTCCTACCCGTTTTCTGACTGATCTCACTTCGCGAACCCTGATTGGCTGAGACTATCACGTCCCCTGCTTTATGATTGGAAGGTTAAACGGCGAGCCAATCGTAGACCAGAAGGTGGGCTTTGGCGTAATACGTGTGGGGGAAAAATAATGCTAACTGTAAAGAATTTGTAGCTAACAAAGTCTGAGCGTTGAGCTAAGCTAGTTTTTGGGTTGCTGGAGACAAACCTGACGTTCAGCTGGACAATATGGACTCCAGACTAGCGGGAGGGTGTGAAGGTAGACGTGGTGCTGCGATAAAATGTCGTCTGCTTGTCGAGCTAATTTTACTGACCTAGCAAAGCTCAAGTTTGCCTTGCTAGCTAGCTCACAGCTTATCCAGTGGCCTGCACAGGTCAGCTGTAACTGATCAACTAACATTCCCTTTCCTGTTACATAGCTGTCAGGTTTTTCATGCCTACCTCTCCTCCATCATGTTTTGTGGGTGATCATAGTGTTGTTATCAAGCTGCTGGGCTTGAGCTCACACACTCAACAGCCCTTGGATTGTTTATACCTAATTCACCATCTTTTACAGGCCCATCTGGGAGCTCAGGTAATCGGTAATCATTCAAGGTTACCTTCATTTCCAATAGATGATCAGTATCAGACATTCTGCTGAGGTGTTTAAGGCACTGAAGGATGCACTGGCCCCATTTTCCCACTTTCAGTACAATATATATCTATCAGCTCTGTGAAATCACTGATACTTGATACTGATCTCTCTCAGTCACGGTGTGAGATGGCTCTATGCAAGTTATGTGAGCCTTCCGAGGTGTGACGGTGACGTGCTTTGGGACAAGTCACGTCCTGTGAACATGCAGTGCATTGGATCAGGAAGAAAAGGTCAACTCGGATCCAGTAACAGTCCAACATTTGGGCCTTTGTAGGCCATTTCAAACCATTGTTTTCTCGGTTAAAGAATTTCCAGTAAAGGATTAATAAATATCTAACTGAGGTGTTTTATAATCTACAGATTTTTATATTTGGTTTAGAAGATCACACCAAGGTTGGACTAGGCGAGCCAATGCGACACTAATAGCGTTCTTGAAAGATTCATGTCTGAGTCTTAAAATGGAGGATAAGCTCAGGGTGGAGAAACCAGCTGGAGATCAGGAGGCCTGTGTTCCCGCTGCAGCGGCTCCTGCCATGCTCTCTGGAGAATGACGCACACTGCAGTGTGTGTGTACCGTGGGCCCTGACACCAGCTGTTTCGCAGAACTATTTATAAAGGTCACGGATAAATGCGTGATATTTAAATAAAGAGCATGAGCGCTGAGGCAGCCGGGGAAGCTGCCTTTGTTAATGATCTGGTTGGTGTTTAGGGAAAACGGAGGCTCGAAGCTGATAACCTGTGGAGGCTATCAGAGACTGAATACAGTGTGGCCACGTGATAAGCGATCAGATTGTGCCTGTTTGATGTGCAAGTGCTGTACATGTGGTGATTCTCCAAGGGGTGGGTGAAGTACACGGTTCCTGTATCTGAGTAAATTAAGCGTGCTGCTTAAATATTATTCCAGTACAAGAACTCCTTCAATTCAATTATATTTTATTTGTATAGCTCTTTATACAATGCACATTGTCCCGAAGCATCTTAATAATTAAAAAACGTAATTCAAACCCTATACATTTTAACCCTAATGAGCAAGCCATTGGCGATGGTATGAGGTAGAAGCCTTGAGAGGAACCGGACTCAAAAGGGTGACACCAAATGTCCATTCATTATAGTTCTGTTTAAAAGACAGAAAAAGAAACTGTTCATATTACAGTCGAAATCCATCTTCACCGTTCTTGAGTAAACTTGTGTATCTTTAGACTGTTCATGTGGAGCCATTTTGCATATTACATTTTTTGGATAAAAGTACAAAAGTATTGCTCTATGAAAACTATGTTTTTTGTTTATGCAAATCAGTGTCCCATTCTCATGTACATAAAGGAGAGAGTTTTCTATTGTTACAGACGCACAGTGAGACCCTTTCTCCACTCACACTCTCGCCACACCCACTGGGTTACGTCTGTGACCTTTGCGGTTATTATTGAACAATTTATGCATTCATTTTAAATTAGTTAGTAACGGCCAAAATGAAAATAAACTACAGATACTTCAAAAATCTACTGAAGTGAAAAAAATAAAAAATCCATTGCCATTTTGTCCATCTTGAGAGTTTCCAGGAGAAGGTCACCAGGCATGTGTTTGTATACAGATCATGTATAACTCCTTGATAGGAATAAGTGATGTGTTTAAAAAAAAAAAAACATTATAGTGGTTTAATTGAATTTCAACAGACGAGGTTGGAGTTTCTTATTTTTAATGATTATTGTGGACTTCTATATATAGGACAATACACGTGCCTTTACAGCCGTGGTTTTAAATAGTAATGTATAATAATGTATTTTAAATAGTAATGTATATTATCTTTTTTTTTTCCTGCCTTCGTGTCATCTTGTAGTGTAATAAGGAGTGTGTGACCATTGAATTAGTGCCTATGTGACATGCTGGCCTGTCTGCCGGTATCAGCCCCCTCTCTCCAGCTTCTCACCCACACGCAGATGAACACTGGACTTCAGAAATGTAAGTACTCTTTTGACCGTAGTCCTCTTTTAAAAGCCCAGCTGTACAGTTCTCATGGTGCCTGTTTAGTCAGACATCAGATATGAGCTCTTAATGATGAGCAGCACATCAGCAAGGATGTTATTTTGTAGCCTCAAAAAAACGTTTTCAATTGCTGTTCCTGTAAACAGATGACCTCTTGATTTGGCAACACAAGACTTTTTGAATGATTTATGATCTCAGATTAAAATTTCTGTATGGTAATTATTATTATCCATAAACAGTTGAATGACCTCAGATATTCATTAGCTACTCTTCTTCCTTTTCCATTTTTCTTAGGGGACACTACACAGAAGATGCGATCTGCACAGTATCCCACGCCAGCAGAGTTGGACGCCTATGCTAAGAAAGTTGCAAACAACCCGCTGACTATAAAAATCTTTCCCAGTAACGTGAAAGTACCTCAGAGGAAGCACCTGCGCCGAACAGTGAACGGTCTCGACACCTCTAGCCAGCGCTACAGCCCCTACCCTACTCAGGTCAGCACCAGGACTGGGCTTCTGGCCATCGTCAAAGTCCCCGTTAAAAGAATCCTGGAGCATCCTCAAGTCCGCTTCCTCCCCGAGATCACCATGAACCCGCAGAACGGACCTTACGGCACTCCAAGCACTTTAAACCTGCCTCAGACTATTTCCTGCATGCAGGCTCTTTCTCAACCACAACTTCTGGCTCAGAAGAACATCACCCATTCTCAGAGCCTGCAGAATCAGAAGCACCTCTTTCATTCTCAGAGCATGCAAGCCCAGAAGCCCCATCCACGCTCTCAGAGCTTGCAACCTCAGCAGCCCCTTCCACATGCCCGGAGCATGCAGGAACAGAAGACCGTGCCTCACCCTCCCAGGTTACTACAGCAGCAAAGCCTGGGCCATCAGCAAGCAGTCCATCCTGGCCTGCCTAGACACCAGACTGTGCAGCAACATGTCCTCATGCAGCAGCAATCAGGTCCTCAGAACCTCCATCACCGGCCTGAAATGCCTCAGTCAGCTGGCCTGCAGCACTCACACAGTTTTTCCCATTCTCAGTCCATTCCTCAAACTCCTGGCCCAGGCCTTCCTGCACCTAACAATGCCATGTCTGGTGCCAAGCTCCCTGATGCAGATGCCCCACCTAATGTAACTGTGTCTACCTCAACCATCCCTCTGTCTATGGCGGCCAGCTTGCACCAGAAGCAGCCCAGCGACCTGAGCAGCATTGTTCACCAGATCAGCCGTTTCTGCCAGGCACGCGCTAGTGCCAGTGCCACATCAGTGTGTGAAGGCCAGATTGCCAACCCAAGCCCCATCAGCCGCAACCTGTTGATTGACGCCAGCTCTCGAGTCTGTGCTCACAACCCGCTGCCCTCCTGTGCCCTTGCCAGCACCGCCGACAAAGCTGGATTGACGCTGCCCAATATGGCTCCCATGAACATGAGACATGCTTATGATATAAAACAGCAGCCGCCTCAGAACCACTTAGCACAGCAGCATGCCTGGAATCAGCAGCTGTCTCATCTCCAGTCTCTCACAGACAACCCACAGAAGAATCCAGCCCGAGATGGGACAGCAGGGCCTGGCTTTCCCAGCAAGAATATGAGCTATGCTCAGGATGTGTGTATAGGCCAGTCGTTTAATCTGAAGGCCCCTGTCGACAAGCCGACACCATCACCACCCGTCACTGCCATGTCCGGAGCTGTGAATTACACCAACGGGCATTACATGCCACCACCATGGAATGGCATCTTGCCTACACCCAATAGCGATGGCTCAGGGTCTCAAGAGATGGGTGTTCCGTTCCACACGGGCATCCCTGGGGCGTCCATAGAAAACAGGACTCGAGCATGCCCTACGGGCCACTTGAACCTGATGCCACCCATTGAGTATTTGGGCGGAGAATTCCAGGCGCCGTGCTTTCGAGAGCAGAACACGGGCATGATGGTGAAGATGAGCAGGGCTCAAGAGTCAAATGATAGTCGCAGTGTGCACATTCACCACCCAGGGTACAGATGAGAAATAGTCTTCTTAGGCGAGTCATCCTTCAGTGTTAGACTCAGTGTAAGAAACACATCTCTGCTCCTCCTTTTTTTTTCCTTTTCCGGTCTTGCAAGTGATCTACTGTACCCCCCCACCCCCCCCAAATACATCATGGTCATCTGTTTACCCAGTGTAACTGTGTGCGAGGTTTTAAAAGGCTCTTTTTGTGTAGATTAGATTATCAGCCTATGGAGGAAAATCTATATAGAAATCTGTTTAAATCCGATATTTATTTGCGGTCACAGCTGACGAAAGCGACGTTTGTTTGTAATTTCTTTTCCGTTCATGTTCTCTGGATCTACACATTGATCGATCGAGCGAGTTGTATGTCAGATGTGCGACACGCTGTATCCCTTCCAGTTTATTTTCATGTAGTTTACTCAATTTCGATTTGTTGTAATTTGATCCGAAGTGTTAATACTAACGGGGGCCACACACCGAGCTTACTGAAGGAATAATAGAGGTGCCATGTTTCTAAAATGTGAGACTGTTTCCTCTGTGCCATGCTCCGGCATTTCTGGCACAGAGATCAGACGTTCCCTTTCAATGTTTACATGTTAATTTGCACTTGTAACTTTTGAATTAGTTTTAAAAAACAAAACAAAAAGTGCAGATCAACGCTGGGTTATGCACCTATGACAAGACTGTTTCTTGCAGCCGATGCTCAGAAATCGGACTCAAGACTCCGATTGGACTGTTACTGTACGGATTTCTCAGTGTGATCTGTTTCCTCTCCTATTGTGTCAGCCAACATTGTTTCTCGCTGTGACTGGTGTTGGCTTTCCCCATAAGGTTTAGTTATAGGTATCTGTCCATCTGTCATGAAGTAGAGCCACCCTGGGATCCCTGGACTTTACTTTGAACCTGTGCACATGGTGTATATTATGGTATTTTTGTGTAATTTGTGTTGACTTGAAATACTTGAGTTGCTGAAATGTTCTCTTGAAGCTAGTTTCAGTTTTACTACAGGACACTACAAATGTTTCACGGTATGTGAACCCGATCAGGATCTGCTTCTCACTTTTAATCCCAAGGAAGTGTGTGTGTGTGTGTGTGTGTATGTGTAAAGAGCAAGGTGATCAGTCTGATGTGTAAATGTCCATCCAGGCGTGGCCCTTTCAAAATCGTGTTTTTTTGTTGTTGTTGTTGTTGTTTGTTTAATTCGTCCAGGAAAAACCTTACTTGAGCATTAAACGGATCACTTGCATATTTTATGGCAATATAAAAGAGGGCCACAGGCTAAATCTGATGTGATACAAACACTTGCCTCATTGCTATGCTGTTGTAATCGAGGGCTGTGCTAAGCCTTGTGTGAATGTGATGGTGATGGTGTGGACCGAACTGCATGTTTGCTCCATTAGAAACTCCCTTCTTTTTTTTTCTTTTGAGCAACTAACGATCCATAAATGTAAGCAAGTTTTGATCTTTGTTGATGAATCTGGAGCAGTCTCAACTCAGGTGCCATTTGATTTTAAGCCTGAAGAATACAACCAGAAAACATGGCTTTCAGAACGAATAAAGTTAATTCATATTGGGGGGGAACTACATCAGGTTGTAGTGACATAACGTAAATAATCGGTTACTGGGAAACAGTGCCCGCTGCTTTTGGGAATAGTGTTGTATGCCGAGTGCCTCCCTTTCTCAGGTCTACTGGTGCCTCCTTACATGTCATCTTCCCACTTCGTGCACATAACAGTCTGCTCGTGTTGTTTTTTTTCTTCTTAGTGACGCGATTGTGTACGTATGAGAGCAGGCCATCTGGTAGCCGAGTGCAGGTATTTTTACCCTGCGACAGGCTTTGGTGTAACTGATGGAGCAAACATTGGGCAGTTTGAAGGTGATATGAACGACATGCAGTATGCTCGCCTCGCCGGTTACCCCCTTAAGAGCCTTAAGTATTTGTTCCTTGGATTGTCTTTGATAACGGGCATAGTGGAGATGTCTAATTTATCTTTTTAGCTGTTTTAATGTTTTTTTTTTTTTTTTTTTTATTTAGTTTTTTTTTTTTCCTTTTGTCCTTTCTTTTTCTTTTCAAAGAAAACAACTTCCTAAATTGAGGATTGTGGTTTTGTATTTATCAACTTAACTGTGTATCGCTGTAACAGTTGTCAGTTTTGCATTCAGACCAAAATTATTTGCTTTTCACAGCTAGCTAATTTATTGAATTGGCTTTATTATTTGCAGTGCAACTTTTCAAAGGTTTGTCTCGTTCGTTTTCGTTTTCGTTCTCTCTCTCTCTCTCTCTCTCTCTCTCTCTCTCTCTCTCTCTCTCTCTCTCTCTCTCTCTCATATTTGCCAACAGCAGCTCAGTGACGCAAGTTGAATAACACCGAGTTTTGTGACTTAAAGCATACAGATTGCAGTTACACGGCCCAGACCTGTTGGTTAATTGTGAATATATGGTTTCTGCCACTTTGTCATATTTTTCTCTCCTCCCCAAGAAGCTGCTATTTTAATTCCATCTGTAGATTACGTTACAGTGATTGAAGGGTAGGATCCAGTGGTAATCCACGCTCTGCTTTTTTCTTTTTTTTTTTTCTCCCCATGCAACATTCGTTCATGGATACGTTTTGAAGTGAATGAATACATTTGGTTGTCAATTCGAAGATTGGGATTCGACACAATTCTTGTTTCACGTGTTGTTAAAGCTCCAGGGCACAAAGTCAGGTTGCTCGTTCTAAAAGTTCCTGTTTCTATGTAAAGTGCCTACACTGGGATGTGGACTGTGTGTATATGTGACTGTCTGGGGATATAAATAGGAAACGTGCTGGCACAAGTGCACACTACAAAGACCTGGCGCACTGTTCACGAGCGGGGGACCAAACTGCGTAAAACTACTGATAGGAAGAACGCTGCATGTGCCGCCTCAGGCATTAAACCTATTTGAATATAAATTTGAATATTTGCTGCTGAATCTTTAGTCTAGGTGGGTGAACCTACGCTGCTGAACATCTAGTGCCCTAGAAACCTTCTATGGAGTGCTTTAGAAAATTCTTTATATCTT
Organism: Silurus meridionalis; assembly: GCF_014805685.1. Classification (NCBI taxonomy): domain Eukaryota; kingdom Metazoa; phylum Chordata; class Actinopteri; order Siluriformes; family Siluridae; genus Silurus; species Silurus meridionalis. The sequence goes on along the minus strand of NC_060895.1, from coordinate 6,109,009 downwards.
ATTGAGCACATGTACTCTCAACAGTACATACTGACAGTTTTTTCTTTAATTTTTTTTTTTTCTTTCTTTTTGAAGTTTAGAACTCATGCCAACAGTGTTTCATCTTGTTCTACCAAAGAACAAAATGTCGCATGAATGGTAGCAGTGTGCAACTGTAACTTAAATCTGTCATTCCAGATGCCCATGTTTTTCAGGAATAATGTGTTGCACAAACATTCCCCTCTAACCAAAATAAAGGTTGACTTGCATTTAAAAGCCGTGTCGTTGCACATGTTTGTATCCTGCTGTGGTGAACATTGGACCGGAGTGGAAACCTTTCAAAGGATTCAAACAGTCAGGTGGGATGCTGGAAGAATTTTTTGTCTGGAAATGATTGTACCTGTTTACTCAATCATTTACATTTGCACTTGTGGCATTTTCTATACCCTCTTAAACAAAGCAACTTACATTTACCTCATTCATACAGCTGAGCAGTTCATACATGGCAGCTTGGTGTGGCTGAGATTTGAACTGACAACCTTCAGATCCAAAGCGGTAACCACTAAGCTACCACCTCCAACCAGTAAAAATCAGTAAAATTTCTTCTTCTCATATCCCAGCTTGTTAGGAAACTGGAGTCGGAGTATAGGGTCAGGCAAGATGTATTGCCCCTGGAGCAGGTAAAGGTCAAGGCCCTTGCTCAGAGTCTGAATCATAAATATTTTTTGTTTCATAATTTATCTTTCACACTCCACATAATTTACAAACAAAAACACAAATCAACATTGTTTGGAAGCTTGAGAATTCACTCTTTCTTGCGCATAGAAACACTAAAGCACAGGTCTGTTGCATTAAAAAGGTGATTTCACCCTGAATCTTCAGTTGCGGGTGGCGGTTTTTGTGACCCACAAGGTAAGAACGATCCTCACAGCTCGGACTAGTAGAAACGTGAATCGCCTGAAACAGCATACCATGCTTTTATATGTAAATATTCACATTCTCAAGCTGATTTATTAGGAAACCTTGTTTACTCATGCAATTACCAGTCAGCTGATGATGTGGAAGGAGTATAATGTGTAAAATGGTTCTGATACAGTTCAAAAGACACTGTTCACATCAAAATGGTGAAAATGTGATCGCTGATAGTGGATTGTTGGTGCCAAATGGGATTATTTAAGTATTTAACAAAGAGTTGGCTTCCTGTAATTTTCCCCACACAGCCATATTTAGGGTTTATTGAGAAAAACAACAATCTGTGAGAAGCAGCAGGCAGAAATGTCTTGATGAGAGGAGCCTGGGGTTATGACACAACCATAGTGAGCGGAAAAGTATTTTAGAATCTGTACTTATTGTATAATATGCCATTATAGATTACCACATTTAATTGCCATACTTATTATATAAGTTAATATGTACATTCTATTTTAAATTTCTTATTTAATTTTACTTTAATCTTTAATTTTACTGTAATTAAATGTGCAACCCAACAATTTCCCAATGGCACCAATAAAGTATGATTCAGATATATCAAATGCTGAAGCAGTTCCTGGGCTATAACAAGTAAAGGACCATATATGTGAATTATTTCTTAAACAGCTTTAGGAGGAAAATCTCACCTGTTCTTGCAAAATTTTTGTACCTGCTGTAACAGATACTAAAATCAGAATTAGAATATACTTCGTTTTTTCGGCTTCTCCCTTTAGGGGTCGCCACAGCGGATCATCCGTCTCTATACTACTCTGTCCTCTACATCTGCCTCCTTCAAACCAACTACCTGCATGTCTTCCCTCACCACATCCATAAACCTCCTCTTTGGCCTTTCTTTTTTCCCTCTTCCTGGTGGGTCCATCCTCCGCATTCTCCTACCGATCAGAATCAGAATACACATTATACCCAATCTGCCACTGGCATTTATTGCTGGGAGTCTCGGAAACAAACTTGGCTGTATTCTTTTTTCTTTGTAAGACCGTGGTTAAGGCAGTCCTCAAAGTGTGTTATGCAGCATGAGCAGCAGTTAAAAAAATATGTCTGGCTTGCTTTATATTTCTAGGAGAAAACACTACAGGTTTGGTAGTTTTGACTAACAGTAGAGATTTTGCATGTGACCAAATCTAGACACATTTGTTAAAGGCATTCTATCGCAGTGCATTTGAAAGTGTCGGTGCAGGAATAAATAACTGCTGATTATTCATCTGTAGTAACTGGAATAAACACCAAAGGTCAAATGAAATTACACAAGGTGTTATTGCTTCCGTCTTCAAGTACTGCATAGCTTTTGGCTCCGCATAGTGATCACAAAGGTCCTTCAGGTCGCTAAAGACACATGGAGCCGTGGTGTTCAGTGCATAAAAATGCATTCTGTATTGCTTCAGGTTTTTATGGCTATTGTCTATAAGTCAGTTTATGTACCATAGGAAATACTATTTGTCAGTCAGATGACTTGTCCATTTGTCCTTTGGGTAAATCTGTTATTCCTGGTATGTGTTGGTCAGATGTTGAGTCTGTGAGTTTCTCCAGCTCTGATGGCTGTTTCATAGCCTCCTCTGACTTGTCTGTACTCTCTCTGTTGTTATTTCCATTCCTGGGAGAAAAAAGTGTAGAACACACAGATCAAACACACCTCACAGAAGTCAGGAATAAACACCTTTTTGCGTGCTTTTATACAAATAAATATACGCTACAATGCCACAATGCATAAATGTATTGGGACACCTGACTTTTTCAGCCATATGTGATTCTTTATGAAACCTGTTACATAAAGTTAAAGGCACGCAATTGTATAGAATGTCTGGATTTGTCGTCTAGCCATTGCAATTCGGTCCTTTTCAAACTCGCTGAAATTCTTATATATTAGTAAAAATCAAACTTGGATATATCTTTAAGTCGTCAATGTGCAGCTTGTATAGCAGTGCAAATTTACTGTCCTCTGAAAATAACATACAGCCATTATTGTCTAAATAGCTGGCAACAAAAGTGAGTACACCCTAAGTGATAAAACCTGTACGTCATGTAACCGTTCAAAGCCACATGTCCTATTTATCAGTTGTTTTGTGCTTGTCAGGACCATACACATTTGTGTATCTTGTATTAGAGCAGATAAAATTTGGTGCTTTGAGTACAATTTTCTAATTGTAATTCTCTCAATTCTCTAATACTGACCACTGACACTTTGGACACAGTTTTGACATGTTCACTCAGGGTGTACTCACTTTTGTTGCCAGTTATTTTGACATTAATGGCTGTATGTTGAGTTATTTTTAATAGACAGTAAATCTGTACTGCTATACAAACTGCACACTGACTAAAATATATCCAAGTTTTATTTCTATATAATATTGTCCCTTAGAAGTGATACTAATTTTTGTGAGATACTGTAATAGAAACAGCAGAATGAATGCACAGCGCTCCTGATTCAGATTACAAAATTCTGCATACTTTTTTTTTATAGTGGGGAACTTGCTATTACAACGTATGGACAATAAAAGAAATAACATCAAAAACCTTAATATCATATCAAGGATTATTTTTATTTTAATAATAATCATATTAGCCTAAAAATCATGTGGGCCGTCCCCATAAGTGACCTGTTACTATAGAAACAATAATATATTAACCAGCACATTATTGTTAACATGTGATTACTGTCGGTCAAAGTGCTGCTGTAGAACATTATTCAACACCTTCTGACCCATCAAGACTTTAACAGAACTGTAGTACAAAGAACATACAGTGTACTATTGGCAATACAAGTTAGGTCATCAGGAATCAACGTAGATTTTTACAACGATGGAAATCACAATCCACCAGCATGTTAATATAATAATTATGTATTGGTTTTCTTCAGTTCACTGGAAAAATGTCAACTTAGACCTAAAATGTCTGTGGAACATTCATGAATAAAAGACTGTATGTCTTCAAGAATTAGCCCAAATATTAATTAAGTGTTTAAGAATAAAGTGTATATTTAAATAGCTCGTTTCTCTTTATGCTGAGTGTAAATTTTATTTCGCAATAAATTTGGGCTGAAGTTTGAGAACCCCTGCTGTATGCGTTATTTTCACACGTAGATGCAGAATTACTTTGGGGTTGGTGTTTGCGTTGCATACTTATGATCCGCTTCAAATTTCCTCTCTCTGTACAGGGTGCTTTTCTTCATCATGTAAAGGAGAACCATGTCACAGAAAAATGCCCCCTGTGGGAGATAGAAACAAGAAACCTCACATGATATTAACCAGATGCTTTTACCTCAAGTGACTTCTAAGTGAGTCTAAGCACAATCTGAACACAGGGCTGAGAGACTCAGGGTCGTGTGGGATTCGTATACAGCACTAGCATAGATGCTTCGCTGCTAAGATTGTCAGGTACCTCATAAAGCATTTTATTCAAATTCCTCTGCGTTTAGAGATACAGAGTCTTGAAAATAAATATATAAATTGAGAGCAAACTCTATTAGACAAACTATCAGAGAACAGGCTATACAACTTATCAGGTGTTTTAGATTGGAATACTTACGGCACCCATTAAAGCAAGGCCCGAGCCTATGTTTATGATTGTTGGAATTATATTAAATTTTCCAGCCTGGAAAAAAAGACAGAGCGTTAAAACTGAACTGCGTTAAGTACAAATACCTGAGACTGGCACAAAGATAAGAACTGATAAGAATTTCTGCTGCATACCTTGCCATGAACCATGATATTAAAGCGAATCCCATAGACCTTATAAAGCGTCCTGTGGGTCTCTCCGTCATCATTTTTGAAATAGTGTGCATATCTAAAGAGAAAGTTGTTAACAAGAGGCAAATCTGTTACAGGAGACTTCTCACAAGGTCAGGTTTTTCCAGCATTTGGTAGATGCCCGTATCCTAAGCAGTTGCTTACATTTACGTCAATAATAGTCCCCATTGGCAGTGCTGGGGTTTTTACCTCATGACTAACATGATGTCAGTCTAACATTAATAAACACTTCTCATAGCGTAGCATGGTGCAAAATGTTTACCTGAAGTTGAACCCCGATGAGATTGCATTAGCAGTCGCATTCATATCCAGGCGAGTGAAACTGTAGCTCGGGTGGCACGCTGAGTAGCCTTTATCCAGGTCACAGTTCCACTCTATGAGGATTCCTATTGCTCCTCCCTACATAAAGAGGAGGCTACTGTCGTCATACAGGTATGAAGTATGCTCAAAAAATGCCTCGCTAATTTACACAGAGCTAGTCATGTGTCTAAATATCTGGTAGCAAGTCACAAGAAAGCCTTTAATACAAGTGTCAAACTCAAATGATCTCTTTTGATAGATTTTTTAATGAGCAAGCTAGCGAAAAGACTAAAAGCACAAAGATTATTATTCATTCTTTGTGTATTTTTTTATCCGATCAAATATTTGAGTAGTTTGCTACTAAAGACTCTGTGTTAAGTCTATGTAGGCCTTCGTCGATCATCAGCTAACAAAAGAGAGAAGGTTGGTAGCCAGTGCTCGAATTGAGTCAAGTCTTATGGGGGGTCCCCAGTTTTTGGGGTGGTGGGGGTTTTTCTGTCAGATTCAGCTATTTACACTGTAAAACAAAACATTGTGAAAGTGTTTAATTACCTTTTTATTAGTTAAAACATTAAAATGATGGCAAAGTTATTAGGCGATGTCAGGGAAAGAATATATGTGTAACTTTTCCACCTAGAACAGACCATAGTGGCCTTCCTGTCTTGGTTGCAGTTGACAGCTGACGGCTATCTTTCAGCTAAGAGAGCACAAACAGTTTTGGGTCAAACTGCTCTACTGGAGGGCTACTGATGTCTAGAAAAGGACAGAAGAAAGTCTTTTGTCCTTTAGACGATTTCTCCTCTTGTTAGCAGTATCACTCATGGCAGAAAATCCACGTTCACATTTAGCTGATGTAGCCAGGTAGATTTTGCTAGCAGTAATCAGCCTCTAATGGTCTTCCCAGGACTGTCACCATCAAGTTTGCACAAACTATACTCCAACAGCAGCTCTGGTTAGTACTCCCAAATGCTTAGCAAGGTCATGAATTTCCTTTTCTCCATACAGAACAGGGGGATTACGGTCTTTGAGCCAACAGGAAGGTTGGAGTGGTGTCAGAAGCTGAGTAAGCTCTGAGAGAGAGATCTCAATAAGATTATCACCATAAGAGACACACCTTCTCATTCAAAGAGTTTTCTTTATTTTCATGACTATGAAAATTGTAGATTCACACTGAAGGCATCAAAACTATGAATTAACACATGTGGAATTATATATGGAATTATATACATAACAAAAAAGTGTGAAACAAGTGAAAAATGTCATATTCTAGGTTCTTCAAAGTAGCCACCTTTTGCTTTGATTACTGCTTTGCACACTCTTGGCATTCTCTTGATGAGCTTCAAGAGGTAGTCACCTGAAATGGTGTTCCAACAGTCTTGAAGGAGTTCCCCGAGAGATGCTTGGCACTTGTTGGCCCTTTTGCCTTCACTCTGCGGTCCAGCTCACCCCTAAACCATCTCGAATTGGGTTCAGGTCCGGTGACTGTGGAGGCCAGGTCATCTGGCGCAGCACCCCATCACTCTCCTTCTTGGTCAAATAGCCCTTGATGCCTTCAGTGTGACTCTACAATTTTCATAGTCATTAAAATAAAGAAAACTCTTTGAATGAGAAGGTGTGTCCAAACTTCTGGTCTGTACTGTATATATAGTGACTACAGGTTATCAATCACACTCACTCCCAGGTGATTCACCTCCAGGTCAAGATCTCCAAATAACACTTCATGGCTCTCTGCTCTCCCCTTCAGCCACTGTTAATACCTTAGGGGTAACTATGGACAATGAACTGTCCTTCTTCCCACATGTCGCTAATGTGGCTCGCTCCTGTCGATATATTCTGTACAACATCCAAAGGATTCGACCATTTCTGTCCACACAGGCTGCCCAGGTGCTTGTTCAGTCTCTTGTCATTTCAAGACTCGTCTACTGCAACTCTATGCTGGCAGGTCTTCCCCTGAACGCTATTCGTCCACTGCAAATGATCCAAAATGCAGCTACACGACTTGTGTTTAATCTGCCCAAGTTCTCCCACACCACCCCACTGCTGCGCTCCCTTCAGTGGCTTCCAGTATCAGATTCAAAACACTGATGTTTGCCTACAAGGACAAAAATGGACCAGCACCCTCTTACCTCAGAGACCTCATCACATCTCTCACTGAACCACGCTGTCTGAGATCCTCCAGCACTGCTCGACTGGTACCACCTTCTCTCAGAATGAGAGGTAAGGACACTTTAAGGCTCTTCTCTGTTCTGGCACCCAGGTGGTGGAATGAACTTCCCCTAGATGTTCGTACAGCGGAGTCCCTGACTATCTTGAAGTGACGATTGAAGACCTACCTCTTTTCAACAATTTCATTGCAGCTTAATCTATGTGGTGGTCCTAGCAGCTAAAAACAAAAGTTTTATGCAAATTCTAAATGGATTCGCATAAAAAATAACAAAGAGCACTCCCGTTATCATCACTAACAAACTGTCACTCATCTCAGATCATCGCAATCTCACAAAGTTACGTTATAATCAGTGAATCTGTTATTTACTTGTGATTCGTGTCTACACTTTGTTATTAAGAGAGGTTTTGGCAGCATGCATAACGCAGAACTGGACGAACACCAGAGTTTAGAGCGATACGGATTTCAACATAAATGCAGCTGATTGATCACTGTGTAAAATAAATCAACAGAAATTTGAAATGTGATTGTGATTTTTGCTCAATCTTGCACAGACAAGTTGAAAATAGAAACCTTTAGCCCTCACGATTGCTCAAATATGTACTGGATTTTTGCCAAATTCTTTCTGCAAATATAGGCTACTAGCTTCAAATGAGGGTTGCTTTCGTCTAAGCAATAATAAAAATTTTAAATTTATGTTGAAAACAAAACCCCTGACATGGAGTTAATAAATATAGTAGAAAGACAGAAAGTGAAAATGACCCCTTAAAAAAGTCAGCAAGTTTTTTCTTCCCAAGTGGCGGTTTATTACTCTCATTTCATAGCTGGCTTTATGAAGCGGCACCAAACAAGCAGTCAATAATATCACGCACATGGCGGTTTTTAGATGTAGAGGTGTTTGCATTTTCAAGAGACTTGACAACTATTTAAATAAACATGCTTATGTCACATGAATGATTGTAAATAATTAATTCACAATATTTTACCGTTATTTTACCGTTATTTTACGATAATTTACTATATCCCTACTGCTTGCATCTAATCAGATGTGTAATTCATATATTTTTTACTAAAATAATCTTGGGGACCCCCCTAAGTGTATTTTTACTTGTTATTGGGGGTCCCTAATGCCTTATCCCAGATACCCCCTCCTCAATTTGAGCACTGTTGGTAGCCCCAGCAGATAGCTCATACTGATACAGTGGGGCAAATAAGTATTTGATACACTGCCGATTTTTAAAGTTTTCCCACTTACAAAGAATGGAAAGATCTGTAATTTTCATCATAGGTACATCTCAACTGTGAGAGACAGAATCTAAACAAAAATCCAGAAAATCACACTGTATTAATTTTTTCCATTTTATTGCAAGTATTTCTGTCTCTCACAGACCTTTCAGTTTGTAGATAAGAAGCCCTCCTATCCTCCACTCATTACCTGTATTAATTGCACCTGTTTGAACTCGTTAACTCAATCAATCACACTCCAAACTCTCCACTATGGGCAAGACCGAAGAGCTGTCTAAGGACACTAGGACAAAATTGTAGACCTGCACAAGGCTGGGATGGGTTACAGGACAATAGGCAAACAGCTTGGTGAGAAGACAACAACCTCCTTCCCTCAGTAAGAGCATTGAAGATGGGTCGTGGCTGGGTCTTCCAGCATGACAATGACCACAATCCCACAGCCAGGGCAACTAAGGAGTAGCTCCGTAAGAAGCACTTCAAGGTCCTGGAGTGGTCTAGCCAGTCTCCAGACCTAAACCCAATAAAAAATCTATAAAGGGAGCTGAAACACTGTGTGGCCCAGCGACAGCCCCAAAACCTGAAAGATCTGGAGAAGACCTGTATGGAGAAGTAGTCCGAAATCCCTGCTGCAGTGTCTGCAAACCTAGTCAAGAATTACAGGAAACATCTGACCTCTGTAATTGTAAACAAAGGTCTCTGTACCAAATATTAAGTTCTATTTTTCTATTGTATCAAATACTTATTTCATGCAATAAAATAGAAATTAATTATTTAAAAATCATACAATGTGATTTTTTTAGGTTCCCTGGTGGTCTAGTGGTTAGGATATGGCGCTCTCGTGGCCCGGGTTCGATTCCCGGTCAGGGAACCGAACCCAAGCCGTTAGGGTTGCACAAGCCTGAGCACTCTTAGTGCCGGTCCCAAGCCCGGATAAATGGGGAGGGTTGCGTTAGGAAGGGCACCCAACGTAAAACATGTGCCAAATCAAACATGCGGATCACGAATACAGATGATCTGCTGTGGCGACCCCTAATGGAAAAAGCCGAAAGAGACCACAATGTGATTTTCTGGATTTTTTTTTTAGATTCCCTCTCTCACAGTTGAGGTGTACCTACGATAAAAATAACATATCTCTCTGTTCTTTGTAAGTGGAAAAAAAAATCAGTGTATCAAATACAGTGGAACCCCGTTGTACGAGCAACCTATTGTACGAGCAAACGGAGATACGAGCAACCTCGCTCGCAAAATTTTACCGCTTCACGAGCAAATTTCGAAGGCACGAGCAAACTCACGCTGCCGGTTCACCGTTTTTGGCGGAGGGTCACATCAGTCGCTTAATTGATGGCGTATCACTCGGTCACTGTCGTTGTTTAGTGCAGCAAAAACGTAACTGTGGCAGCGGGGGCGTGGCCGAGCGGCGGTTTGTGAATGGAGGGCGGGTCCGGGAGCAGATAGGCAGGGGATTGCTTTACCTGAAGTTAACGTGACCTAATGATTGTTCTCTCTTTTCAAGTGATCGGAGGGTGCATTTAGGGAGGAGAGCGTGTGTGTGTGTGTGTGTGTGTGTGTGTATATATGTGTGTGTGTGTGTGTGTGTGTGTGTGTGTGTGTGTGCGCGCCTGAGACGTGCTGCATGGGGCACTAAGCAGACCGACACAAAAAAAATAAAAATAAGTGGATGTGAAGCCTTTGCACCTGACCTGTTGTGGCGTTCCTTATTCCCGTATTCATACGTTCTCCCACAGTAACTTTTTTTAGTTTTATATTTTTATTTCACTAGAAATCTTGAAAAATGTCTCCCAAGAAAATCAGTGATGGTGCTGTGAAAACGAAAGTAAATAGAATTACATGGAAACCGAGAAGGTTACGAGCGTGGTGCGCGTCTCACACTCGCAATCAACCACTACCACATGAGTAAGTGTTAAATTATGTTTATATAAGGGTCATTTGTGGTGTATTTGTTTTTAAAAACAGGCTACAAATACTTTTTAAGTGCAGAAATAAGCGATCGAATGAGCTCTCGGAACGATTAAATCACTTTTACATTCATTCCCATGGGGAAAATTTGTTCGATCATACAAGCAAATGGACCTACGAGCAATTTTCAAGAACGAATTATGCTCGTACAACGGGGTTCCACTGTATTTATTTACCCCACTCTAAGTAACTTGTGTCTTATCATCACACGTGTGCTTTATGTTGTCATATCTTGATTTTATTCTCTACTGGTAAGGTAAGATTCAGACTTTTTGACTAAGGTAGATTTAGATTTTAGTATTGTTGATTAGAGGTCGATGGTGGATTTTACCGATACAGATAGCTCGTTTGGATCGTACTTGCCGATAACCGATAACTCAAGCGATAATTTAAAACGGATACTGGATAAAAAACAATAAACAATCCATGTCAAATTGTATTGAACTTTAATCGTTGATTAAATGTTTATTAAATGTGCTAAAGAAAATAAATATAATAATAAATAATAAATAAATCTAATTATATCATTAATAAATTATTTGTAATAAATATACCATAGCGCTCTCTGTGCAGCGTGCCGCCGTGTAGTAACAAAACAGCAAGTGGCGCCAGTGATTTGCCTCTCGAGATCACTTTCATTATGACAGCGGACCGTAAGCCGGAAAAACTATCATTATGGATTTTTGCCAATAGTCGATAGTTGCAGCATTTAACTATTGGTGTCGATTAATCGTCAAAACCTTAAAATTAAATTACTCAATTAATCAGCAATCCGTTTATCTATGCTAATAAGTTGACTAATCAAAACTAGTCTCCCTGAGGGTGTGAACTGTGGGCAGGGCTTACTCCTGCTAAGTATCATGGTGTATTTATTGATAGATGCCTCAAAGCACTTCTGTCAGTCAGTATGGATAGGGGGTTTGTGTTAAATGCCAAAAATGCTTTGTGCTTTTAGTAAGACCTGTAACCTGAGATAGAGAAAGTGTGGCACGTATACATGAAGGCTGAGCATAAATCTTTAACTTGAATGGAGCAAATGGCACAAACCACTGATGGCCCCAATTTCTATTGGTTTCTAAGAGAACTAGAGTTGTGCTGATCTTCCTGCCTGCCTTTTGTATCTTTTTGCATTTACATTTAAAGCATTTGACAGACACTCATTATTATTATTTAGCCTAGTTGAGGGTTGAGGGTATTCAAGAGACCTGCAGTGCCAGTTTGGAGGGGCTGGGATTTGAACTCATAAACTTTTCAATCAAAAGTGAAACATCTTAACTACTATCTTTATATCTTTACTTATTTTGTTGATGGTACAAAATAACCATATATCTCTCACCTGGAAACATGGATAAAATAAGGTACATAAAGGATCCATAATTAGAATAACAATTTTAGGATAAAGTTTTAATGATACACTATTTGCACCTTTTTCTGTAAAGATGATGTGTGTTGCCATCACACTAATACGTGGTTCTTCTACAAAATGTTGTCACCAAGTTAGAAGCACAAATTATATTTATTTTCTTTTACTGAAATTGTAATTAATTCCAGGATGATAATGCCCCAGTGCACAAAGTGAGTTTCTACAAGACATGCTTTGTCAAGCTTGTAATAGAAGAACACAAGTGTCCTGCACAGTAAGCTCTGACCTCAACCCCATTAAACATCTTGCATAAATCCCTACAGACATACTCCAAAACCTAGTGGAAATCCTTCCCAGAAGAATAGAGGTTACTATAATTGTAAAGGGGACTAAATCTGGAATTGGATGTTATATGAGACATGTGGCTGTCAGGTATTCCAATTTTTTTTTTTTTACTATATAGTGTATATAAAGGTGCAAATGAAATACTATATATATATATATATATATATATATATATATATATATATATATATATATATATATATATATCATAGTATCATGTGTAGTCAACTGTACATCTCCCAATCGCTTGGGTAGCACCTTTGCGTATACTTTAGTATATACACTATATAGTTAAAAAAACAAATATCGCATTTTTGTGTATTTTATTTTCTCCAAGATAATGTTTTAGAAGGACTTTTCCTTCTAACGCTGCAGTGTATAAAATGATCGATAATTATAAGCCTTTAAAGATTTAGAATCAGTTTGAATACTCACCAGGACAGCCACATCTTGAAAATCATGTCCAGTCCTCTGAATAATATCACCGAGCTGGAATATGGGGCAGTAAGCGTGAGCAAGCTTATCATATGAACATTTCTTCAGATACGTGTCATCTGCCGTTTCCAAAACATTTGATCTGAGGAATGAGTTTTAAAATTTATTTAAAAATAAAATTCATTTTAAAATAAACAGACTAACAATGTGTCACAAAATGATAATACAATGCAAAACATGTAGCTCTATTAAAGGAGAAAATGGGTAATAGACTCTAATAATCATGTAATAATGTATTAGATGTGATCGGTGAGCCATCACATAATCGTTACATTATTAAAAAAAACTTAACCATCAGATGATTGGACCAATATGTAATAAAGGTACACTGATCCATCGTTTTTGCACTAATAGTTGACTGCTTGAACTATCAGCTATCGGTAAAAATCCATACCGAGTTTTTAGTTGATTTTAGTTTAGTTTTTCTGGGTTGCGACCGCGAGAGCGGCCTCTAAAGGTGAATCACTGCACCATCAGTTGCTGTTTGTTCGAAGTTTCTTGTTTTTTCAACCTGTAATTGTTTTTATTTATTTGTGGCGTTACTTTTTGTTTCAGTTTGAATGCATGTCTTTTATATTCCTTAATATTTATGAATATATTGATTATATTAATATTTCTTTCATTTAGCACATTTTCATGATACTGCAGTGTTTTTTTTTAATGTTTGTAATGATCGCTATGTTTGTTTTTCTATACAGTATCCATTTTTCAATTGATTAATCGTTTATCGACAAGTACATTCTAACCACTATCGCTCGAACTCTAATATGTAATACTATTCAGTTGAGTTATATTTCAATACAACTTTTAGGGGTCTTTATTCAAAGTAGTAGCACTATCTGATCTTAGAAAATGCAAATGTATGCTAAAAAGAAGTAAAACTAGGACACACCGCCTTGTACACACATAGTTAGACATTTACATTGACGTCTATGGCTTCTGTTTTAGTCCAAGCTGTCTCTTGAGATTTCTTCTGGGAATGCATATATTCTATAATTTATATAATTACTAATGTTTAGAGTTTATAAAAGGAAATGACTCACTTTGAGAAGTCAAACTTGGGGAATCTGATGAAGTTCTTTATGTATATGGTGAAGTTCTCAGCTTTTCCCAATAAAGGCACACTACCAAAACACAAAACTTCTTAAAGCAAAATGTTCAACAACAAGCACAAAAATCATCGCCTTGATGTACAATCATAAAAAGCTAAACTTATCAAAAATATCAAATGAAGGTTTGGCTTATTATTATTTGGAAAATACTAATGACCTCAAATTTCAAGGACTCTCTGCTTTTCCTCATGTATCAGGTACAAATAAATATGGCACTTTTAATAAGACAGCAATGTCATTCATTAATAATCAGTGGTGTGTTCTCTGAGCCTGTGAAACGCTGCTACAGTGTTGAGATCATTTATTCTTACTCTGGTCGGCTGCTTCGTTCAATGGGGCACCAGCCGTATATTTCACAGGTACCTGTCGAGTTTGTGTCTTTCTTTAAGCAGCGTCCTGTTTTAATCCCTGATGGGAGCAAACACAGCCAGAATGTTTCGTGCTCATCATTAATGAACGGATTTATTTGAAACTCTGTAGTAGTACGCACCATGGCCTGCTATCACGGTGTCTCCTTTTGTGCAGTCTTCATTCCCATGGCAACGACCATCAAGCACCCTAACACTCTATGAAAAGAAAAAAAAGAGTGTGCTCGATTGATTAAAAATATACATGAACTTATGTGTTATCATCTCTGAAGCCTAGAGCGAAAGGGTTTATAGCTGATAGGGTTTTATTGTCCGTCATCACGGCACGCAGGAGCGTTTGCATGACCTAATAAACACTATGATTGAAGAAGAGCCTGACTGTGACCATATGAGGAAATGTAAAAGGCTGTTGTCGGAGCAGCTACTACCAATTGGCTTCTTGGGTTTGGCTTGAGTAAAAACAAAGCATGGTGAGTTATTTAAGCTGGTCTTCTATATACAGGGTCATTTTTTTGGTGCCAGGCAGGAGGTGACAGCAAAAAACAATGTGTCTAAGAGGAATTAAGTAGATTAATAGTTAGGGGAAATGAAAAAACAAAACAAAAAACAAAACACACTTTATGTATAATTGATACTGACACCAAAGCAACTGCTACTAAACATTAAACCTGACACCAGCAACAACATTCTCTATACTCACAAGGGCCAGTTAGACTTTAAAGAAAAGTCTTTTTTATCTTAATTCTTTTACAGCATTTGGCAGATGCCCTTATCCAACGAGACTTACATTTTATCTCCATACAAGTGTGCAGCTATGGGGTTAAGGGCCTTGATTATTAGCCAATATGTGGCTGGGATTTGAACTCATAACCTTCAGATCCAAAGTCCAATGCCTTAACCACTAAGCTTCCACCTCCCAACATATACACTATAAGGACAAAAGTGTGTGGACACCTGATCATAAGATTAGAATGTGCTTTTGAACATCCCATTCCACATTGAGTCACTGATATAATAACCTCCACTAAATTTTGTAGAGAGCTTGTGGAGATTTGTGCTCATTCAGCCACAACCGCATTAAAGTCAGCTACTGATGTATGTGATGTGAGGAGGCCTTGGGTTCAGTCAGTCATCCCAAAGTGTTCAGTAGGGTTGAGGTCAGAGCTCTAAAACAAGGCCACTCAGGATCTTCCACTCACGTAAACCATATTTTCACGAAGCTCGCTTTTTGTTTGGAAGGACATGCCGGAACACGTTTAGGTATCGCTTTCTAAAACATCCTATACTATTATGTACCTCCACATTTGTGGGAACAGTTCGGAAAAGAACCTCATATGGCTGGGAAAGTCAGGCATCCTATTGTGTTTGTCAATAAGCCATAATTCTATATTAAAACTGAAAGCTTTGTGCGCTGTAGGTCAGTAAGTTTTGTTTGTGCCTTACCTCAGCACAGTATCCTAATTTCTGGTTTGGGGTTGTGATAAAATTTGTGGTTATGAACAGCACTGCTTCACCCTGAAGAAATAAACATTGGGATAAAAAAAAGTTATTATCAGTAGTGGACAGTAACAAAGTAAACGTAATTGTTACTGTACTGAAGTATCTTTTTTTGTGTATCTGTAATTTACTGAGGTTCATTTCACTACATTTTAAAATCAAATCTCTTTTATGAGCGGATAAAAAGGGGTCAAACACGCAGCAAGTCACCAAGCAGGATCGAGAGCACGCTCTGTTTTGAAGAACATTTAGAGAGGAAGAAATAATGGAAGAAATTCCTGACTCGAACGCACCACAACACCCGTGGCCTGATTTGCGTGATCTTTTTATAATTCGCTAAAACGAAGGTTTTGTGCTCATGATAATTGTTAGAGATATCAATCAGTTTTTGACTCATTAATATAATTTTATTAAAAGATCAATGTGCTGAGAGTAACAGAGTCTTTTCACATAAACTGAGTTGATTGAGTCTTGTGACGGTAATAATAATAAGAACATTATAGCCATAATAAATCATAGTACTTTTGATACTTAAGTACATTTGAAGGCAAATACAGTGGAACCCGGTTATCTCGACCTCGGTTAACTCGACAACCCTATTAAGTCGACGTTTTTAAAGTGGAATCGCCAAATTCTTGCTTTTTCTAAGCATTTTTTATCGGTTATGTCGACTTTTTTTATGTCGCCGAACCCTGATATCTCGAGCACAAGGGGGGGAAAATTTGCCATTTAACATCGGTTATCTCGGTGCAGCCGCAGAAGAACTCACGGAAGTGGTGGAAAAATCAAGCCTTACAGCTGCTACAGGTGTTGTATTGTATACTGGTGAATCTCTGCTGTTAGTTAGTGCACATATGCCTTTTGTTGTTAAATGTTATGCGATGAACAGGAGGCAAAAACCGCGCTTGCCGGCTCGGAACGTGGGATGAGCAGCAAAATCATAGAATGAACACCGGCAGGATCGGGGGGAATCCGCGGTGTGCTTTGGGAAGAAAAGAGCAGCCGTTGAGAGAGTGCCGGTGGGAAGACACGTACCGGGATACGCATGCGCGATAACAACGACCACCGTGAACCAACATATACCAACAATAACGGACAGTGAGAGTGTGGAAGTTTAAATAGGAGCTGGTGATGGTGATAAACGAGCACCATATGTGCGCGATTGAAGCGGAGCTTCAGAAAAAAGCGGCCGAGAAAACACCTGACACGCTGAAGGGGGCCGAAGGGGGCGTGGCAGGTGGATTCCTGACAGATAAACATGTACTGTATGTATTTTTATAGCATGCCTTCATCAAACAAATCGCGGCAACGCTGTTGTTTAAAAAACCCTTCAAAAACTAAAGAAATTTCAAGCACGTTAATATACTGCCGCCATATTGATTTTCGTTTATCTCGATCATCGGTTACCTCGATGTCTTTTGGCGACCCCCTAGGACATCGACATAACCGGGTTCCACTGTACTTTTACTTAAGTAAAAGTTTAAAGGAAGCATTTTTACTTTAATATTTTATCTAGTGTATCTCTACTTTAACTTAACTACATGGTTAGTGTACTTCATCCTGAACCATGTTAGGTGTTTGTCCTGCTCTACCACAAATGTGTGCAGGACAAAATGTATTTGAACCAAGCACCTTGACAAACACACACACACACACACACACACACACACACACACACACACAAAGTCTCACCTGTTGAGGGATGACATAATCTTCTGGCCCCCAAAGCATGGGTCCAGAGCCCGATGTGTTTGTGAAGACAACCCCTTTAACTTTAGTGATGACCGAACTCTGGAGCGATTCTTCAGTCTCCTGATAGCCTTTCTTAATCACAAACACCCACCTGGACAGTAATCACATGAAGCAACTCCAATAACCACACACACATATACACACACACCTTATGTCCAAGTTTAGTCCACTTCCCAAATAAGGAAGTGCTTTGTTTTCCTAAACACACCCATTCTGCATTCTGACGTCATGACTGTCTTGTCTTGAGATCATGCACTTTAGTTATATAGGAAGCTGGGAGAAGTCGACCCTGACACGTTGCTTGATGAAGGACATGATGTTAGAAAGCAGGAGGAAACCTCTGGCACGCGCAGACTGCTGAAATGTAAGCTTTCTTCTCAATAAAAGCGCTCATTTCCTTACCCGATGATGTAACCGATGACTGAGAGCTGCAGGAGTCGATAGAGGACGCCGACTTTCTTGTTTTTGGCGATGACGTATTTCTCGGTCTTGTAATCAAACGCGGAGAGGAAAACACCTTTCAAGTCCAGCGGTGCCATTTCTGTGCGTGAGCGCGCGCTGAACAAGCTGATAGGGGCTGATGAGACGCGCGCGCACACTCACAGACACGCGCGCACACACACACACACACACACACACACACACACACTATCTCTCTTCTCTCTCTCACACACACACACACACACACACACTATCGCTCTCTCTCTCTCTCACACACACACAAACACACACACATATACACACACAAACACACCCACACGCAGGCTCTCTCTCTATCTCTCTCTCACAAACACACAAACACACACGTAGAGTCTGTCTGTTCCCTGTCTTCGTCACACACACCGTCTCTCTCTCTCTCTCTCTCTCTCTCTCTCTCTCTCACACACACACACACACACACACACACAGCTATTTGCTTACTCACCCTGATGATGAAGGCACAAATCGTGTTTAAATATAGCACTTATTCACCACTATTCACTTTTAACCCCCAACACCCTGGATTCAGGTCAGTAACATCTTTACCCACTTTAAGCTCTGCAGATCAGTAACCTAGACCCTTAACCAATGAGCCTTCACTTCCCCAATAGGAAAAAAAAAAAACATTTGAAATGAAAATATAGTGTGTGCCAAAATGATTGACGATGCTGAGAAATATTTTGAATAAGAAAATTTCCCTCTTGAACAATGCATTTTTCATTTGATCACTATACCCAGAAAGTTTCTTTACCCAGGTCCGCTTTCCCTGAGATACAGCGGGTAAAAAAGTATTGAACACGCCAACATTTTTATCAGTTAATATATTTATAAGAGTTCTATTGACATGAAATTGTCACCAGATTGATAACAACCCATTTAATTCAAACATGCAAAGAAATCAAACCATAGATATCCATAAATTAAATTATGTATAATAATGTGAAATAACATGGTAATGACAGCTTTAAGATGCCAAAAACTATTAGCATGCATTGCTCAGGTATGATTTAGACCCATTCTTCTACACAAACATCGTCTTTAATTCTTTAAAGTCTTCAAAAGTTCCTGGTAGATACAATTTTCATAGTCATGAAAATAAAGAAAACTCTTTGAATGAAAAGGTGTGTCCAAACTTTTGGGTCTGTACTGTATATATATATATATATATATATATATACATACACACATTTATATATATATATATATATATATATATATATATATATATATATATATACTAATTCCAGGTCTTTCTGCCGTTCTCCACAAGTGGTCCTTGCCTCTTGGACAACTATTCTGATTCTTTTCACTTCTCCACCTCTCCTCTGTCACTTGGTTATGGACGGTTTATGGTAAAATGACGTTCTTTCTACTTCTGGATTATGGCCCCAACAGTGCTCACTGCAATATTCAGAAGATTTGGAATCCTTTTATTTCCAAAGCCATCAGTATGTTTCAAATACACTAGGGTTGTTAAGGTCTTGCAAGAGCTCTTTGCTTGTTTCTTGTGTGACACCTTGGTAATGAGACACCTTTATACAGGCCATCAGTTGGGACTGAAACCAGCTGATATTAATTTGCACTGACAAGAAGCAGGATTGCTTTCTAATTAATTATTGATGTCAGCTGGTGTCTTGGCTTTCCATGCTTTTTTTGCACTTCCCTTTCTTCTTGTGTTTAATACTTTTTCAAGGTGTCATTTCACATTATTACACATAACATAACATAAGTTTATGAGCATCTATGGTTTGATTTCTTATGCAGTGTGGACTGCATGGGTTGTTAGCAACATGTGAAAATTTCCTGTCAGTAGAACCTTTAGAAATATATTTCCTGAGAAAAATGGTGACATGTTCAATTCTTATTTTACCTGCTGTATAAAAAAGTTATGGATGAAATTATGTCAAATTGCCATCCAAAACTAAAAGATTCAACACAAAAAGCAAAATGATCCATAAAGCAGCCAACAATATCTCACAGTGTGTATCAGGTGCTAACTACAATGTCAAGTCAAGTCAAGTCAGGTTTATTTGTATAGCGCTTTTCACAACAGACATTGTCTCAAAGCAGCTTTACACAAATCAACAGTTAAGGTGAATGGTGTGAATTTGTCCCTGATGAGCAGCCGTGGCGACTGTGGCAAGGAAAAACTCCCTTAGAAACCTTGAGAGGAACCAGACTCAAAAGGGGAACCCATCCTCATTTTGGGTGACATCAAGAGTTTGATCATAAATCTTTCAACAATACAGAACACTGGAGAGTGAGAACTAACATGAGCACTGGAGTATAAGATTATAAGTGATGTTCTTTCTACAGTCTTTTACAGTCTATATGGTTAGTAGCTCCTAGTTTTATAAGCTCAACAATGTGTGCTGTGTTATCTGATTTCGGAAGGTCAACGAGAATCTTTCTTGTGTTAAAGGTTTTAGCATTGGTTAACAATAAAAAAAATTAATTGTCTGATGGTTCGTTGAGTTTTTTTGTGTTCATTACAAGTACCACAATATTTCAGCCTCAAACCTGGTTGTCTTCATCAGTTTGTTCAGACTTGGCAATATAGTTTATAGAGTGCAGTACTGTAAATTGTTTTGCTAAATTATGTACCGCAATATACTATATAGCTATATATAATATAGCAGTATACTACCCCATAATGATCACCATTCTTTGGCTTCTGTGTAGGCTAGGCCATGTCCCAACTTACGATATTTAGTTACGATGGGGTCATTGAAACACATCTTCATTGTAAGTCAGAGACTACTTGTATATACAACTTACCACAATATGATAAGCAGTTGACTAAAAGTACTAATCCGATTTTCACTTATTATTCAAGTAAAAGTACAGTTCCCTGGTGGTCTAGTGGTTAGGCTGTGGCGCTCTTACCTCTGCGGCCCGGGTTCGATCCCCGGTCAGGGAACCGACCACAGTCATTAGGGTTGCACAAGCCAGTGCACTCTTAGTGCCAGTCCCAAGCCCGGATAAATGGGGAGGGTTGCGTTAGGAAGGGCATCCAGCGTAAAAACGGGCCAAGTCAAACACGAGTATCATGAATACGGATGATCTGCTGTGGCGACCCCTAACAGGAGAAGCTGAAAGAAAGTTTTATTCAAGTAAAAGTACAAAAGGTTTAGTCTACATTTGTACTTGAGTAAAAGTACAAAAGCAGTCACTTTTAAATGGACTTAAGTATCACAAATAAAAGTATTGATCAATGAAAACTATATTTTAATCATTTACATAATTTAGTGTTTTATTCTCCTGCACATCAAAGAAATTTTATAGAGATATTTTAGAGAGTTACCTATTGTTATACACAGAAAGAATTCTTACTCCACACACTCTTGAAAGAACCATGGGCTTATGGTTTTGGTTTCAGGAACAACAATTATTTCATAAATTGTAATGGAGTAAAAAGAAAGATATTACAAATCAAAATGTTGTGAAGGAAGGTTTCCAAAATTTCAAAAACTTCATGATTTAACTCTTGATTAATTACAACTTAATTCTACATTTGCATCTGTTCTAAATAAACCTTCAACTAAAACGTATCAAGTTTTAAATACTCTAATCAACATTGGCATGGACCAAACTCAACATAGAGCATGAAGACTAGACATGTTTCAAAGGTCATATATAAAAAAAATTAAAAAAATGAAAAACTTGTTAATGTCTATTAGACATGTGAACAAAAAAGAACATAGAAATACCAGGTTCCAATTACTTATCTTTCTTTGCACTGAGTTTCTGATTTCTGATTTATAGGGGTATTCGCCTTACGAATCTCGCACCCCCGGTTTATCACGGAATTGCATTTGCCACATAACTAAATTGTTTCCCTGATTTTCCCGTTCTCTAGCACTATAAACCAAAAAACTTATAGGGAATTGTTTTTATGGAGTTTTATTTGAAAAATAATGAAATCTATAAATAAATATAATTATTAATTATAAAATGAAGTTGAATGTTAATACATTACACTACTGTATACATAAAATAGCATTTTTCAATTCAATTAAATTTTTCAATTAAATTAAATTTATTTTTATTTGTATTGCGCTTTTAACAATGAACATTGTCTCAAAACAGCTTTACACAGATAATGTGGTGATTAAAAGTGAATATGTTCTTTATAAGTAAGTTTGTCCCTGATGAGCAAGCCGGTGATCAACTGTTTTTTGGGGGGGTTTTTTACCTTTATTTTTTACAGGCAAGTCATTAAGAACAGGTTCTTATTTACAATGGCGGCCTGACAAGTGGAATAACCACTTAGGAAAAGGGAAGTTGGGCTAAAATAAATAAAAACGTTAAAAATACATACAGGTTAACAGTTACATACATACATTTTAAAACAAAATTATTTAGAGAAGCAACTGCATATGTCCATGAACAAATATGATATAATATTTTTAAAGGATGAAGTTGGAATTAATTTATCCAGTTTGAGAGTATTTTCCAGTCGTGATTAAAAAGATTAAAAAGATGCAAGACCAAATGCAGAGTTGGTTTAAGGAATGCTTAATTGAAAATGAAGTGAGGACCGGGTGTTATATGTGACAGGCTTTAGCTGCAGCAAGTGACCTAAGTCACTAAGTCTGTGGCAAGGAAAAACTCCCCTAAAAGGCATAAGGAGAAACCATGAGATGAACCAGACTCAAGAGGGAACCCATCCTCATCTGGGTTGCACCGAATGTCCATTTATAGCAGATATACGATGTTGCAGGGTACAGTGGTGGTGATTAGAGGCAAACTGTAGTCCTGAGTCAGTGTAGGAGACTGTTGACATTAAATACAGTCCAATCCATCCTCAAAGCGCCCATTCTTACTCCAGAATTTCATGGAACCACCCAAGGCGTTGATGAGAAACCGTCCCAAGCTGCACAGAGCGGCCTCCAATCGAAGAGAACACTATCCAAAGGCAGGCCTGGACGAAGTGGGAAGATCCACGGAGGGAAGAGGGGCAGGAACAGTGGTCACTGGAACCTCAGGAGCATGTTTAACTCAACTGAGAGAGAGAGAGAGAGAGAGAGAGAGAGAGAGAGAGAGAGAAGAGGGGTGACAGGTAAAGAAGGATATGGATTATTAAGTGTCCTTATTGTTGTTTGAAAGTTAATGTCACTGTGCAGTTTGGACTCCGGCAAGACTCGCTATGGCAGCATAGCTAAAAGGGAGAACCAGAAGGTAACACCAACATGAGGGATCTCTGGGATAAGAGACGACCCACCACACCACCGTCAATAAACCTGAGTGAACGTGTGAGAGTGAGGGGACGACAGCAAACAAATATCCCAGTTCACCAAACTAAACTATATATCCATTAACCCTCCAGATCCTTTACCTAAGAAATAACGATGGGTTACTAACGTAATCCCGGGTTCTTTGATAACAGAGTGAGGTGTTTCACTATGGGAATCGCTTTAGGCGTGACCTACTATGGAAGCTCCAATGACACCATGTCTGTCTTGACAGACAAGTCGACCTGAGATCAGGCTCCTCCCCATCTTTATCTCTCAGGTTGTCCCCTTCTAACATCATTGCAGCGAGATTTCTTCCCGTCCCCATGCAAGGAGGGAAGTGCTGGTGAAACACCTCACTCTGTTATCAAAGAACCCGGGATTACGTTAGTAACCCATCATTCTTTTTCTAACTTCGCTCGGTGTTTCACTATGGGAGATATAGACCACTCCCGGATTGCACATGATCCCGCTACGCCCAATCACATGGGCTCAGGATGTCTGGCTCCCCGCACCGCATGTGCCAAGGATGACTCAGACACATCCAGTCTATAAAACCGCACAAAGGTGTGCGGTGAAGCCCAATCAGCCGCTGCACAAATGTCCTGAACAGAAACTCTCTTAAGTAGGGCCCATGATGTCGCCATCCCTCTAGTAGAGTGGGCCCTCAGACCCGCAGGTGCCTGAGAACCACTGCATTCATACGCTAGAGATATAGCCTCCACAATCCAGTGGGACAGCCGCTGTCTCGACAACGGCTTCCCTTTGTGAGGGGTACGTACATACGTATGGCGGGCCCGCACTGGGCACAAGGAACTCAATCTCTCCTCCTCCTGAGATGAAAACGGAGGAGGGTGGAAAGCCAAAAGTACCGTAACGGGACATCTATAAGAAGAATCCACCACTTTAGGTACAAACGCCGGGTTAGGGCGAAAGGAAACCTTCATGAGTCCCTGGGCAAACTGTAAGCAGGATGGACTGACAGACAGGGCTTGCAGCTCACTCACACGCTTAGCAGTCACTAGAGCCACAAGCAGTGCTGTCTTAAAAGAAAGAAATTTCAGCCCTATGCCATCCACCGGCTCTAAGGGGTGATGAGAAAGGGCCTCCAAAACCAAAGATAGGTCCCACTGAGGCACTAACCGCCAAGACACCGCCGAGACACCGCCTCTCCCAGAGATGCTACGTAATCGAAAAAGTTTGCTTCTAGCTGCATGTGGTCCTAGTAAAAGTATTTCCGTCTTATCTGAGTTGAGCAAAAGAAAGTTTTCTGTCTTTCAGCTTCTCCCGTTAGGGGTCGCCACAGCGGATCCTCCGCACGTTTTGATTTGGCAAATGTTTTACGCTGGATGCCCTTCCTAACGCAACCCTCCCCAATTTATGCAGGCTTGGGACCGGCACTGAGAGTGGCTGGGGATGGTTCCCTGACCGGGAATCGAACCCGGGTCGCAGCGGTGAGAGCGCTGCATCTTAACCACTAGACCACCAAAGTTATCAAGCTTTTTTGGGGTGGCGTCCATTTGTTGCGGTTTTTAGTTTATCGAGGGCATTTTGGAACGTAACCACCGGGGGATTACTGTATTTCAACTTTTAATGACACACACATGCGAACACTTCCCTAATTTTGATACAACCTTACTTTGATTGAGAAACACATATAATAAATGAGAGTATCAATAAATTACCTGCAGTGTTTCAGCACAGCACAACCTCTTAAGTTTATCCAGTTCAGCTTCTGTTGGCATGTTTATGTTGCTTGCATGTAGGCCAGTGCATCTCTCAATGGATCTTGATTTATTTTAAGACTTTTTTTTTATTTCCAGGGTGATGTTCCACTTAGTTGACACAACCTGTGTGATTGACTTATTCCTTTGAAGATGTGCAAGTTGCTGCTATTCGATCTTGGCTTTTGCTGAGCTATGCTTGAAATAGCCCCTTTTTGCATTTCTGCATTTTGCCAAGGCGCTGTCAAATGGGCTGTTCTGGAGCGAAACTGTAATAGCTCAGTGAAGGCTGGAATATGTAGCCACCCATTTAGCTATCACTGTAGTGAGTCTATTGCTTGTGGAGTTTTCTATCCATCTCCACTGCTATAAATCTAGTATGATCTGAGTTTGGCAAGGGGAAGAAAAGCATCTGAATCAGTTGTATTGCTTCGCCATCAAGTGATATTTTAAACTCAACGTGTTTGCGGACAGATTTTGTAGACAGAACCATCAGACATCGCTTTGTATATGAATTTTCCGTTCAGAAGACCTTTTACACTCTCCATTTCTGTTTGCTGCTGCATGCTTCACTGTCCATTGCCCCATCTCCATTTCTCCAACCACGGGCTACGCACGGGCCAAACCAAAAATGGCCCAATTAATTGCGCATTAATAAAATGTGTGCCATCGAAGTTTATTCGTGCTAACACATTATTAACGAATACATTTTTACAGCCCTAATACAAATCAATTTATAAAAAATCACTAATGAAAAAGTTTTTATTTGAAAAACAAGTGGGGGTTTCCCCCCCCACATTTTTTAGAAGGTTGTCTGGAGGGCAGTGTATATACACACACAGGGAAATATCTGTATTTACTAGCAGATATTTAAATAGATATAGTAATGAGGGATCTATTTTGTGTCCCTTTGCCTTAAGGCATGTGAATATCAGAATGTGAGATTTTCTTTTATTTACTTTTAATTCTTTTACAACCAAAGTATTGGGAACTAATAACTGCTTTTGGAAGACAAGTTTTGTAGACTACAAAACTTGTCTTCCAAAAGCAGTTATTAGTATTGGTAATACAGGTAGGGATGGGCAGATCGATCCTAAAGTACAGATATTTTTTATACTGGCATTGTATCCAAAAGATCAATTCTCAAATAGAAGTATCGATCCTATCTGTTTTTAATTTGGAATATTTAAAAATTAATACTCCGTATAGTATATACATATTTATAATACTTAAATAGGACTGTCAATGGGAACTGTATCTTTAGCTGCTGAACCACTGCTTATCATGACAGCGTTCGCTCACTCGGTCAAAGCACTCAGCGCCTGAGTGCATGGCTGCGCATAATCTGGAGTTATTTCACTCCAGTTTACAATGAAGTTGCATGTTATAGTTGTCTAACAATCAATCTGCCACGCTCACACTTTTTTTATAGGCTGCTCACCTATTTCATAAATTTTTTAATGGCGCTTTCTAAGTCGGTGCCGGCTACACCGGTGGACAACCTGTCGCGAGACTGCCCAGTCGCGTGCGGCGCGCTCATTGCCGCTAGGGATTCCGATTCCTTCTGCCTTGTCTGCCTGGGTCCTAAACATGCTCAAGAAGTTATCAACCTTCCCAAAATCTGTAGCCACTGTTTAGCACTCCCGAAAAAGCTCAAAGTAGCCACCACGCAATGCGTCGACTTTGAGTTGTCTGACTTGGGGGGGGGGGAAGGCAATGCCGCTTCCTCGAACTAGGCGGTCCTGTGCCCGTCTCCGTTCGAGGATTCATTACCGGCCGACCACCATTTCTCTGATAGACCGACCGGTTCAGGGGATGAGGACGAGGTAGATCTCCTTGTCGGCTCGGATGAAGAGGAGCTCATCCTATCGTATGTGGCCCCTCAGGCTCCCTCTGCCCTGCCTTAATCTGTACTTCTGGAGCTTTGTGAATGCGCTGCCGTGCGCCTCATTATCGAATGGCCGGCTCTCCAGAATGCTTCGGATCAGGAGAGAGACATGTATGATGGTAAGCTTATTGGTACTCCTAACGGCCCTATAAAGCAGCTTTTTCCTGTTCTCCATGCATGTGCAAAACACATAGTATTGCTGGGGAGATCCGCTTGACCTGAAACACGGTCTTGCGGGTCTTAAAGTTAAGTATATGGCGAGTCTCGGCATGGGTGACCCCCCTGTTATCGAGCCTTCCATCGCATGACACCCAACCGGCCCTGCCGTTGCATTAATGCAGCAGGGATGCGATGATAAGAAGGAAGATGATGCCTCGTCAGATGCTCTCTGTGCGGCTGCCTAACACACCTGCTGCGGCCACAGTGAAGAAGCCCCCTAACCCTGCTCCTCCTGATCCTAAACATAAACGGTTGGCCTGATGCTTGGCCACAGGGGGCTTTCGGTCCGCGTTCATGGGCAGCCAGCCCTCCAGACACCTGTTCTGCCCTCCATGTTTACCTGTTCAAAAGAAGGAGGCTCTTTTTCGGCAGGGTCAGCCCCCCTGCTAGTGAGTGCCGATCTCTATTACACACAGGCTTCACTGTTCCCCGTGTCGTCCACGGGAAGGATTTGAGAAAAGTGTGCAAGCAGTGTTACCACACAGCCCCCTTCACACTCTTCTCACAAATTTAATAAAGGCTCCGGCCCCAGTGTTTCACAAACACACAAAAAAATAAAAAGTTCAAAAAGATCAAAAAGCTAATGAATCTAATAAATTTATTTCTGAGAGAGAATTTCTCTCTAGACCCCTGCATGTCACCATCTAGTGGGTGAACTAGGGGCGACATGCAGTAATGAGCAATCCGGCCGCCTGACTCTAGGCAGTCCACCACCGAATGAGTGATTCACGCAATCACAAGGGGTAACAGACTTCAGTTTGCCTGGGCACCCCTGCATTTCAGCTGAGATATTTTGTCCCACACGGACAAGAGCTCCGCTCACATTCTGAAAGATGAAATCTCATCCCTCCTCGAGAAGGGGCCGGTTCGAGTTGTAGCCCCGCTCCTAAGCAATCAGGGCTTTTACTCTCGCTATTTCCTGATCCCAAAAAGGGACAGTTTTCTCCGTACTATTCTGAGCAAACGTTTCAGAATGCTATCACACGGCTCTCTTGTACGTTCAATAAAACAGAACGATTGCTTCAGCTCAATCGATCTAAGCGATGCTACTTTCCATATAAGCATCTATCCTCCGCACATAAGACTCCTTCTTTTAGCCTACCAAGGCATGTTTTACGAATTTACAGTCCTTCCATTTGGGCTCGCACTGAGTCCAAGGACTTTCTGTCTGTGTGCAGCGACGCTGAAAACATCAGACCTCAAGATCCTGACATACATAGATTATTGGCTGATTATAGCCGATTAAAAAAATTAGATTACAGGGTATTATGGTTCGGCTGTCTATAGGCTTTCTGAGAATGAGGGCTTTCATGAAGTGGACCTTATCTCTTCATCTCAGCCCGTTGCGCGATCTTTGCCGCTATGTCACGTTGACGCACAGGTGTATGGCGGCACGTGGATGCGCTCCTCCAAGCTTTATGATCTACCTCACAAGCTGTTGGTATGGAGCAGTCTATTTTCTGTGGTTATGGGCGACTTACATCCCGGGCATTCTGAACAGGGGCGCAGACCTTTTGTCGAGGGGGAACCTACTCTATGGAGAGTGGTGCCTCCACCCTAAGATAGTGGGGCTGCTATGGAAGAGGTTCAGCCGGGTGGCCGTGTATCTCTTCGCCTTGCGCAAAAACGCCCACTGTCCTATGTTCTTCTCGCTTTAGGACGAGGATGCCCCCAAAAGTGTAGTCCTTGGTGCTCTCCATGGTGCTGGAGGTGCTGGCCCAACAGCCTTTTGAGCCCCTAGGGCAGGGGTGTCAAACTCAAATTCACAGTGGGCCAAACTCAATATTTATTCAAAAATTTACTGCAATTTTGCATGTTTCCCGTCTCTCCAGATTTTAAACCATTTCGTATTTCAAACTTTAGTTTTGCATAAACATTGAATCTGGAACAACCAAAGTTTAATATTATAAACACGAGAAATTGAATTTTAAATAAAACACACATCAGTGGTATTCGTTTCTTATGTCTCTCTCTCTCTCTCTCTCTCTCTCTCTCTCTCTGTAGCCTTTCGAATGACTTTTTAATGTAAATCTTTTTTCACAGGCCAACAACAAAACAACCAAAAAATTATAATAATTCCCTTTAATTAAAAAAAAAAAGCAATCTGTTAACTATTACCAGTCCATGCCTTGGAGTAAAAAAAGTGCATAAGACATCATTCATTCAAGCTCAGTTTTTACACTCTGATTTACTTTAATGCACATCTCTTCTTAGATGTGCATGCATCAATGTCTGGGGTTTAGGCCCTGGCCTGAGCTGAGTATTGAGTGAAGGTGTTCATCAGTGAGAGTCCTGAGTGGTGTTTTGTTCATCTTCATTAAAGAGAACAGTTACTCACACAGATATTTGCTGGTATACATAGAGAGCGTTTGAGCAGCTTGGATACGGAGTTGGAGCAGTGTGTCGGGGAGGAAACATGGAAACTGCGTGTCTCTGCACTAGAGAGAGTTTAATCAGCTCCATTTGGAGGATGGTTGGTGCGCTTTCCACGTCAACCACAAACGTATCACTGAGCAGTTTAAATCTGCATTTCTGGGCTTTAAAGTCTGTAAATCTCCGGGTAAATTCAGCGCTGACTAGGCGGAGTTTTTCAGCGGTCTCAACGTGCCAACGTACTAACAAAGCATTCTGGGATTTGCAGTATTAGCGGTGTATGTGCTATATACTGGTGGGCCAGCTCTAATACACATTTGATATGACCTCGCGGGCCAAAAATAATTACACCTGAGTTTGACACCCCTGCCTAGACAACTCCTGTCCTTAAAGACAGCTCTGCTTCTGGCATTGGCTTCCTTTAAACATGTCAAGTCAAGTCAAGTCAAGAGGCTTTTATTGTCATTTCTACTATACACAGTGGTACACAGTACACAGTAAAAATGAGACAACGTTTCTCCAGAACCCTGGTGCTACACTAAACAACAAACAACAAAACAACATTAAGCTAAAACACAAGTTACATAAAGTGCATAGAGTGCAACCTGGTGCAAACAGTGCAGACAGACAGTGCAGACAGACGACACAAGACAAGACACAAAACCCTATATAGCGCCGACCAGTAAACCTACTGTATACTAGATTATACAGTACTGTACAAGAAAACTGTAAAAAACTATACAAAAATCTAAACTATATCCCAGAAGTGAGTGTAAACAGTGTAGTGCAAAAAAAAATACAGCAGCAGTCGAAGGTGCAAAAACAGCATGTAAACAGTATAATACAATGAAAATCCTAAATGTGCAAGAACAGCAGTTGAGAGTGGTACTGTTAAGAATAATAAATAATAAATAAATGAATGGTGGTGGAATGGATTGAGATGAGTGATGAGTGTGTGTTAGGTGTTAAGTCCAGGAAAAAATGTTTTCAGTTCGTTACACACATTTGAGTGAGTGTGTGTGTTTGAGAGAGTTCCGTTTCAGTTCTGTGTGTTGAGTAGCCTGATGGCTTGTGGGAAGAAACTGTTGCACAGTCTTGTTGTGGCGGCCGAATGCTTGAACCGTTTTCCTGATGGTAGAAGTGTAAAAGTGTGTGTGAGGGGTGTGTGGTCGTCCACAATGCTGTGTGCTGCGGATGCAGCGTGTAGTGTAAATGTCCATGATAGAGGGAGAGATTCCGATGATCTTCTCAGCTGTCCTCACTATCCTCTGTAGGGACTTGCGGTCCGAGACGGTGCAGTTCCCAAACCAGGCAGTGATGCAGCTGCTCAAGATGCTCTCAATGGTCCCTCTGTAGAACATGGACAGGATGGGGGGAGGGAGGTGGGTTTTCCTCAGCCTTCTCAGAAAGTATAGACGCTGCTGGGCTTTCTTGGTGATGGAGCTGGTGTTAAGTGACCAGGTGAGGTTGTCTGCCAGATGAACACCAAGGAATTTGGTGCTCTTGACGATCTCCACTGAGGATCCATCAATAATCAGTGGAGATTGGTCGCTCTGTGCTCTCCTGAAGTCCACAACCATCTCTTTCGTTTTGTCCACGTTCAGAGACAGGTTGTTTGCTCCACACCAGGCAGTTAGCCGTCAGTGATTTGCATGCACTCTCAGTTCATTCCTCATGCACCAAATTCTCGTTTATAGGGATAAGGTTTTGCTCAGGCCTAATCGATGCTAAGGAGCAGTGAGGCACTGCCATGGCGCTAATTGTTTTTTGCGCTTTCACCTCGTATCAGTAGCTTGGTGAACACCGTCGGGGTGTTGAACTCTAACTTTGCCAGAGGTACCTTAGAGCGGTTACTAAGAAGTTACAATTAGTCATGGAGATTTCGCAGGCTAGCATTTGTCATACCTGAAACTTTAACAGTCTCAATAGCCCCGGATTTCTCTCCCACTCAGTTTTGATTACAACAAATGAAATAACAGGACTGTGAAGTTCAAATAAGATATTTTTTTACCTCAAAACCTCAGTCGCTTAAAATTCTTTAACTGTCCTCTTGCCGTCGACATGCAAAAATTGTATAGCCTAATTAATTAACTAATTGACTGAACATTCAATTTACAGCATCCATCTTTTTTTTCCTCTTTCCTCTTTTCTCCCGAATGCAGACCATTATGCCAATCCTGTCTCTTCACTCAGGTAAGTATATTAAACAACAGTTTCACATTTACAATTTTCTGTTACATTATCAACATTGAACACATGAAATAAGATACAACTCAAATGCAATATTAAAATGCAATGCGATAAAATAAAGTACAATAAAATAACCTTCTGTTGTGTGTGTTTCTTTTTTAAATACCCTCTTCCCCCCCGGGCTACACTTGCTATCTTGCGATTAAAAAGAAAATGATTGGTATCACCCATCCCTAGTTGCAGGGCCGTTTCTAGCATTTTTGGCACCCTGGGCAAGATTTCTCTTGCCACCCCCTTCCCATGGCTCTGCCTTCCCACCACAATGCTCCACCCCCACACCATGCAAATCATTTGCAAACTTCCATAAAAAAAGTTAGAAACATTAAATAATCATTGCAAAATTGCCTTAATTCAAGTATGTAAACATGTTCTGTATATTAAACTTCAGCCGAAAAACTGGTATGAAGGTGAATAATAAAAATGGGTAAAGGGTGAGGGCGGCAGTGAAGCAGTGGGTGCTTACTGGAACCCAAAACAACCCCCCTGCTGGTTGCACCCTAGGCTACCACCTTGTTTGCCTATATGCCTAGAAACTAAGCGGTTAGGTACTAATTATTGGAGAACAGATTAATCTTCTTTAAAAAGGTCATTTACGCCCTCTAACATTCATGTAAATTTCCACTAGAGCAGAATTAACTGTATGAAAACAGAGTAAGAATTATGAAACCCACTTTCAATCACATACTGGTGTCAGTTTAACACAAATATTTAACTTCTATTGTGCTCAAAGAATTTACTATGCCGGGTTACTAACTCGTAAAATAAACCCAGTAATATAGTAAACATGGTGTTAGATTTCATTGTTTTGCAGAGGACACAACTGTTTGTTTTAAGGTGAAAGACAGGAGCTTAATAACTTTGAGGACTATATAACTTTAAGAACATTAGACAGTGGATGCTCAGTAACTTTCTCCTACTTAAAGACAGAACTACCTCTATTAGGACTACATACATTTTATCATAAATTGGTTGGGTAATAGAAAGAAATTATTTTTTTTAAGTATTGTATCTAAATATAAGTTGCATCAAATGATAACTAGCCCTAAAAGAATTACACAAACTAGTAATACAATGATATTTATAATATTTACAAATAAGCCAAAGCAAGTTATTCAAATTTCAAATTAGTAGACAGGTTTGTCTGATCATAACTTGACTTTGATTGTCAGAAAATTAACAAAACAACAATTTTAGAAGAGTGATTTTATAATGGATACACTTGCAAAAACAATCTAAAAAAATACATGTACCTTTTAAATTAACAGGAGAACATACATTTATCATTACATTATCACTTAATGAAAATGAAGGTTCTGGCACTGAAAGAAATAAAGTGGTTAGTGAACTGAGAAAAGGAAAGTCATTTACAGACCCATCCAACAGACCTCAATCTGTTAGGTTAGTCAACCAGGTATCCTCAACCCTTATTCTGAACACTGGCATCCCACAGGGCTGTGTTCTGAGCCCACTACTCTACTCCCTGTTCACCCACGATTGTACTCCTCTGTATAACTCCAACATCTTCATCAAGTATGCAGATGAGACCACCGTGGTCGGCCAGATCGACAAATCGAACATCGGCCTACAGGGAAGGGATCCGAAGCCTGACAGCATGGTGTGCCACCAACAACCTGACCCTCAATGCCTCGAAGACTAAAGAGCTCATTGTGGACTTTCGGAAATCCAACAGCAGGAAACATCTCCCAGTCAACATCAATGGAACAGATGTAGAGCGAGTCTCCAGCTTTAAATTCCTGGGAGTTCACATCTCTGAGGATCTGTCCTGCACCAGAACACTTCAGCTCTAGTTAAGAAAGCACAACAATGCCTGTACAGTACTTCTTAAGAAGTCTCAAGAAAGCTCATCTGTCCCCAGGGATTTTAAAGAGTTTCTACCGCTGCATCATCGAGAGCATCCTGATCAACTCCATCACTGTATGGTATGGAGGCTCCACTGTGTGTGAATGTAAAGCCCTGCAAAGGGTGGTCAAAACCGCCCAATGCATCGCTGGCACCCAGCTACCGGCCATTGAACACCTTCACCACACTGCAGATGTCTGCGAAGAGCTCACAACATTATCAAGGACTCTTCACATCCCAGTCATAAACTGTTTAACCTCCTTCCATCAAGAAGGAGATACAGGAACATATGTACCAGAACCAGCAGGTTCAGGGACAGCTTTTTCCATCCACCATCACACTACTGAACTCTACACTACACCGCTAGATCACTAAAAAAACAAAACAAACCACTGTATATAACCTCTGTACTATACATGTACATACTACAAAATAAATATTTTTTACTCCTCATTACATCTGCGCTATTTGTATCTATATGTATCTTTATATCCTGTATATATATACAGTACAGACCAAAAGTTTGGACACACCTTCTCATTCAAAGAGTTTTCTTTATTTTCATGACTATGAAAATTGTAGATTCACACTGAAGGCATCAAAACTATGAATGAACACATGTGGAATTATATATGGAATTATATACATAACAAAAAAGTGTGAAACAACTAAAAAATTTCATATTCTAGGTTCTTCAAAGTAGCCACCTTTTGCTTTGATTACTGCTTTGCACACTCTTGGCATTCTCTTGATGAGCTTCAAGAGGTAGTCACCTGAAATGGTCTTCCAACAGTCTTGAAGGAGTTCCCCGAGAGATGCTTGGCACTTGTTGGCCCGATTGGGTTCAGGTACGGTGACTGTGGAGGCCAGGTCATCTGACGCAGCACCCCATCACTCTCCTTCTTGGTCAAATAGCCCTCGATGCCTTCAGTGTGACTCTACAATTTTCATAGTCATTAAAATAAAGAAAACTCTTTGAATGAGAAGGTGTGTCCTAACTTTTGGTCTGTACTGTATATATATAGTAGACTTTTTTATTCAGCTTGCACATTTCTTAAATGCCATAATCTTATAACCTTCCACTTCTGCACATTTCCTCTTCAATGCCATAGCCTTAGAACCATTTATCTGTACTTATATTAATGATGTCCACACATCTCTGCACTGCTATAGCCTTTATATTTATTCACTGTACATATGGCTACATATATATACATGCTGTAAATATGCTTATTTATAAGCACTATTTGCACGTTTGCTACATTTTGCACTTCTGGTAGATGCCAAACTGCATTCCTTTGCTGTGTACCTGTACAATGCAATGACAATAAAGTTCTATCTATCTACCTACCTACCTATTTCATGCAGCTGTTTGCTAAAAACCCACTTATTTGGAAATATATAAATAAATTAACCAATCAGAAATTTTGACAAAGTAAATGCATAACAAAACAAGAATATAAATAGAAAGGTTAGTACTGATGCTTTGGAAATTACAAATGAATGTTATACCTTTCTTTGTTAGCTCAGTAGAGGAAATTACAGTAAATTTGAATTCTGTTTGTGTATCACGTGATGTAGTAAGAAATTCTTCATGTTTTTAAATTTCTCAGGTTGATAAAGATAAAATCTGACAAATTATTAATCAATTAAACAAGTGAAAAAGCTGATGATATAGTTGGTTTAGATGCTTTCATTATAAAAAAGTGAAAGCTTTGTCATTAAAAAAAAGTTTAACATTGCTAAGGCCAATAGCACATTTGGTAAGTTTATCTAATAAAACTGATGACTGATGAGGTATGTAATAGACCTCTATTGTTCCTGTAGTCTCCAAAGTTTTAGAAAAGCTAGGGGTTGAACAACTAATGAATTATTTGGAAAAAGTTGCTAATCCCTAGGCAAATTGGATTTCGGCCAAACAGAAATGGCTATATGACATTTTATAGATTCAATAAAAGGTAGTTTGGATCAAGGAAAAGTAGTGGGAGCAATATTTTTAGACTTTAAAATGCCTTTGATACCGTGAATCATGAAATACTCTTAAATAAACCGACACAAATTAATTTTTCTAAACAAGCTCTAAGTCATAGACAGCAATGTGTTAAAAATACCAGTGTGAGGTCATTATTTAGGAATGCAAGTTCAAGGTTCAATATTGGGTCCATTTCTTTTTTGTTTATATGTCAATTATTTACCTGAATGTTGCAAGGAGGTTGGCTGTCAAATGTATGCATATGACACAATTATTTATGTAAGTGCTGAAACTTCTCATCTGACTGCAGAAATGTTAACCTGGCAACTGGTCAGGGTTTCCCAGTGGCTGCAGGATAATTGTTTAACTATGAATTACTATAAATTTACACTGTATATGATGGCTGGTGAGGCCATATTATTTTATAAATATATACAAAATAAAACATCTGATTTATATTCATTGGGTTATAGGCTCAGCATGCATATTTTTTGTTTACATAAATGTGTTGTGTAAATGCCAATCAGCTCTTAACAAGTTCATACAGGAACTTTACAATTAACCTAATCAGCAGCGATGCGCTGGAGCTGAACTCAGCAGCAGTGAACACAGTGGGGTGTTTTTAACTACTGAACTGAACCAAATGACCGCACCACGGGGTCTACATTCTAAATAAACACAAAGCCTACACCAACAACCTGTATGTTTGCACTATGAATAAATTAATAACAAGAGTGTATGTGCTTCACTTTCAATATATTTTGTTTTATACCAAGGCAAAAAGTCTTCTACCAGTACCTGTGGTACATTTTTTAATTTACTGTGATATAGAAGAGGTATAGCACACTTCAGGATATGCTTTTACATCAAAATAATATACTTTGGAGTGCTAACACATCACATCACACCTGTCATTATATCGTCCAATGTATCCTATCACAGCATACCCCAATGTATTTTTTACATAATCATAATTAAATTAAATTTAACTCTTTAACTTGTCCAACCATGATAGTGAAAAAGTAATGGCTCTGGGAAACATAACAACCTCAAATCATTCCACACAAAAAAGAAATATTGTTTCATTCGATGATGGTTTACTTCAAAAGGTTGATGGGGAGTTCATGATCACTATTTTACTTTTGCATGCAAATGTTTCTATTTTTTTCACAAACTGCTCACTGCAGCAAAAGTAAACACGCAAATGGTGGCACAGGAGCTGTCAGAATGAAAATTGTGTCATTCTTGCTTATTTTCCAAGCAATCGTCTTTTTCCTCTCTCTGCAACTGAGTGGCTCATTTTTTTCTCTCGTCTTCTGGTACTTCTCATACTGCTCTTCATGTTTAGTCGAGTAATGAGATTATATTCCTTTAGAACGGCAACTTTTTCTTTGCATATCAGACAGGTAACATTTCCATTAAACTTCATTCAAATACTGCAATGTCCATCTTTCTTCAAACTCGCTGTGTTCTTCATCGTCTTTCCTTTTTGGTTTGGAAAAAGACATTCTTCATTTTCTTTTGCAGCCAAACAATAACAACAAAAAAAGCCCCAAAACCAGCTCTCCTCTTATCAATTTTGCCTCATGCATGGATTTTATTTATTTTTTATTTTATTTTTTTGTTTTAATTTAATATGAAGGGGACACGTTACGGCAGTTTGAAACCACTGCTCTAGAAAACTCTCTTATACCGAATACACAGAAAAATTAAGCACTGATCACAAGGAAATTAAATTGCGATAATGAGAAAACAACTTTTGTTGTTTCGGGATCACTAGAAAATGAAGTCGTGATCATGACAAAACAACTCGTGTGGAGATCATGAGAAAACAAGAAAGAATAAAATATCATAATGCATGGCCTTTTAGGACTTCTGTAGATAATAATAAAAACAGGTCTTTATTTTCTTTCAGTAAAACAAAACAAACTTTCCCAAATGTAATGTCGTGATGATTTTTAAGGAAGCCTTTCTCAGGCTATTCATCACTCCAGTCCTCACATTGACCCTACTACGTCATAATCACGACTCTTGTGTCAGAACTTCCTGTGAAGGAATAAAAGAGGAAATGACATTTATTATGAAAAGTAACCGGGTTACGGAAGTTCCTGTATCTGAGTGCACAATGAAATAACCCTCTGCTCCCTGTAGGAGTGCACTACAGTTCGTGCGCACTACAAATAGCGTTTGTGTGCCCTACATAGTGCACTAGGTGGACAAGATGAAGGTATTTGGGACACAGCCCTGTCGGGTTGTCTGCATTTGTCACGTGCTTGTATCCGCCCAGATCTGCTGGAGACCTCAGAAGGTGTGCATTATTTCATACAAGAGTTGAACCTGTAGATTTATTCTAACATGGCATCGTATGAGGAAGTCCGTGTGCACGGCTATGAAGAGTTCAGCCAAGCTGTGGCTGAGAGAAAAGGAAAAGATGTCTTCGTGTATTTCACTGGGGATAAAGATGAGCAGGGGAAGAGCTGGTGTCCAGACTGTGTGAAAGGTGAGAAGTTCCTGATGGATCATTCAGTATCCTTCAGTTCAGGGGTTTAGGATTTCTGGTGGAAATGGTGCAGATTTGTGGATACATGTTGATGCTGTGCATGCAAGCAGATGGTGAAGGATTGTTCTTCAAACAGGTATGAGATGTTTGTGTGCACCTCTGCTCCTGGATTTGGAATCAGAGAGTCATCCAGAATAGGACGAGTTCACTTTATGGGCTCAGGGTATCTTCTCATGTCATCTCAGTGATTTAGTTTTATTCTATTTCATTTAGTACCTGCTTTTCCTAATAAATAAAAAAGAAACTCAAAAATGTTGTTGAATTGTGCAACCAGCTGTTAATCATTGTTAATTGTATATTGTTAATCATTACAAAAATTGTTTTATCTAGTATTGCCCCGAACAAACTGCGCCCCCTACTGGATGGTTGCATTATAGTCAAAAAGGGCTACTATGAACACGAATAAGATCCAGATTCAACGCTTACATCAGCCTTGTTTTGTCCCTAGAAATAGGACAATTGTCCCATTCTTTTTGGGGAAATAATCTGAAAATGTTCTGCATATTTGATTGCTTTCCAGCATCATCTATATGATTTCAGGTTTGTTTTAACACACTTACGAAAACGAAGGGGACACAACTATTACAAAAGGCACACGTTCATTCATTCCCAAGAAGGAAACATGCCAGGAAATTTTGACCAGGATGATCAATGTTAATTGTGTTGTTTTGTTTGTTTTTCCTTTCTGAAGGTGATATATTCCAGAAGACATAAACAATCTTTTAGCCCTATGAACACTATATTGTTAAAAACACTAGACTAGATGAAGTCTCACTTGGAGGAAATAAATCAGCATGTAAGGAAAAATTGGGAATGGGTTATAATTGGGTTGTAGCGTGAGGGTGCAATGGACAAAGTGCGTACGAGCTCAGTGTGTGCACGGCCCTGGGATCATTATTAAGACCTCTGCTTGTCAAATTCTATCCCAGGACTTGTGACCTTGGTGACAGATGTCAATACTCCCCTTCTGTACAGTCCTTTCCTCTGTTCAGGAGAGATTTTGATTGATGACTTAGTTATAACTGTCTGTAGTTCTTAAAAGTAAAAATTGATGCCCTGTTGTAGCAGTTGTTTTTTGGATGCTGTAGGATTTATCTTGGTACACAAAGCATTTAGAGCGTCTGGGCTTTGCATCTTTAATAATCAGGTGCCACCGTTTAATAACCGCATCTCAACAACAATGGAACAAATGATAATTAAATAAATCAGAGGAAAACCATGAGGAATTTCCAAGTAATTTTGTATTTTTTTCCCCATCTATACTAATTTAAATGGGATAAGTTTGTTGTTCTTTTTTCATTTTTTGGTTTGCTGACTATATTAGAAATAGCTGCAATACTATGTCACTTATTACATTTATAACATTTATCTGCTGGTAGAAAACGTAAAAAATGTAAAAAAGAAAATTTGTAATAAAAATATTCAACAAAAAAATTTTTTTTTTTCCAATTGTAAATACTTTTTCGGCCTAAAGATTACTAAATTTGATTGAAATATACTATACAGACACCTGAGCATAAGACTTTGTGAACATCATATTCAACATCCTTTGCTGTTATAATAACTGCCACTTTTCTGGGAAGATGTTACACTAGATTTTGGAGTGTGCTTGTGGAGATTTGTGCTCATTCAGCAACAAGGGCGATCATAAAGTCAGGTGTGAGATGTAGGGTGAGGAGGCCTGGGGTGCGGTCAGCGTTCCAATTCATCTCGAATGTGTTCAGCAGCAGACCACTCAGGATCTTCCATTGAAACCCATGTAAACCGTGTCTTCATAGAGCTTGCCTTTGTGCTTTCAAAGACATCCTATACAAATGTGTGCCCACTGACTTTGTGGTAATAGTTTGGGGAAGAACCACGTATGGCTGGAAAAAGTGCCCTCTGTTATTTAATTGAGTACAAATGTCATTTCACTGGCTTATCTTGTGTTTGTGTGCAGCTGAGCCGGTGGTTCGAGGGGAAATGGCTCATCTTCCTGAAGGCTCCGTCTTCATTTACTGCCAAGTAGGAGACCGACCATAGTGAGTAACCTGTTTAAAAGACAATGTGTTGTTTCATGTATCATAATATTTAATACACGATCTGGTTATTTGCATGCCCTTATTTTCACTATCCTGTCATATCATAGACATCTATAACAAAATAGACACAAAGTATATTTTAGAGTAATATAATAATATGATATACAGCTGAAAGGCATATA
Source organism: Silurus meridionalis (assembly GCF_014805685.1). Taxonomy (NCBI): domain Eukaryota; kingdom Metazoa; phylum Chordata; class Actinopteri; order Siluriformes; family Siluridae; genus Silurus; species Silurus meridionalis. The sequence continues at coordinate 6,068,916 of NC_060895.1, read as the reverse complement.
ATATAGCAGCTCATCCTCAGCAGCTCATCCAACTCATTACCTTTGTTCACTGAAGCTTGACTGCATCTCATTTTTCCTTAATTTTTTCAGTCTTTGTGTGGAAAACGCACACGTACAAAACGTAAATATATTTAATCCCCCTTTTTCTCTTCCAGTCTTTTCAATATATAATACAAATATGTATCATAGACACATTTGCTATAAAACATTTTTAATTTGCTATCTTGGAAGCCGCAGTGTAATTATATACTAATTTATAATTTAATGCAAATCCATAAACCTAGTAACCCTGTAATCAACTGAGTATGGGGCAGCGTAGTATCTGCCTCAGTGGGCCTCTAATAGAGCTTGTTTCCACTTTTGACTACTAGGTGTCAAGAAGTCTATAGAAACTAAGCTTACACATCTAGGAAGGTCTTTGTCACTCAAAAGAGTTAAGTAGTATTTCTATGGAATTGCTATAATTAGTTGTGAATGAGGGCAATGGATGTTGAACTGCCCCAGTTGGGCAGCAGCTGATCTTAGGTCAGTATTAAATGTGTAAAAATTGTAATGTGTCATCAGACAATAAAAAGTATCACGCAGAAAATTTTTATTAGCAGATTTATTACACTGATCAGGTATTACTATAGCTACCAATCAGGCATAACATTATGACCACCTGACTAAAATTCTGTTTGTCCCCCTTTGCTGCCAAAACAGTCCTGACCTGTAGAGCATTAACAGCATTAACTTTTGCAGCAATTTGAGCTACAGGAGCCCACTCATTTGCACGTACGCATCAATTATGATGTCATGTCACGGTTAATGAACATGTTCGGACTCGCATTCAGAAAGGAGAGGCGGGGAGTTGGGTTAAGTGACATCAGTAAGGAGAACTCAATTCAATTCAATTCAATTCATTTTTATTTGTATAGCGCTTTTAACAATGAACATTGTCTCAAAGCAGCTTTACACAGATAATGTGGTGATTAAATGTAAATATGTTCTTTATCCTAATTAAAATTATGGATGACAAAAAAGGTCTAAACCCTCTGGAGGCCAATTCAGAAAAAAGAGGACAGAAAAAGGGGGAACATGCAAAAAATAAAGGTCTATCCCTCATCTCTTGTTATGAGGATAGTAAAGGCTAATGCATTCAGTGAAATAGGCTTACACATAGGGTACGCTGTGTTGCCTGCTGTGCTTTTACACATTGATTAACAATTCTTTTGGTTTGCATAACATTATAATTTATATTATGTAGTTTATCATAATGTGTAGCAACGAAACATTTACATCCTAACTGGTCTAGTTGGATTGTAGTTAAACTGGCACTTATTGATTTGGTTACCTTTAATTGAGGTGATGTCATAAAGGTTTTCTGTGATTGTACTGAATAGATCCTGAACTGAATTCAGTAATGGGGGAATCTCCAGTGCAGCTTAAAAGGCTCATTTAAAACATAAACAACAAGATAAAGATGTTGTATGTATCTTATAGCTACAGTTAGCCAAGGAGTTTGTATGGTTTTTGGTTCCAAGAGTTTGATCGATTGTGCACAATGATGTGCAATAAATGCTTTTAGGGTGATACAGTAATCCCGTGCTTTACGGTTCGAATCTCGCGGCCCTGGTTTACCGCACATAACTAATTTTTTTGGCTGATTTTCCCGGTCTCTCACGGATAGCACGATAGACCAAAAAACTTATAGGGAAGTGTTTTATGTTGAAATAAAGAAATTTATTCATAAAAATACAATTATTGATTATAAAATGAAGTAAAATGTTAATACAGTACAGTACCACATACATTTTTGGGGTGGCGCCCATTAATCGCGTTTTTTTTTTTTCTTTTTTTAAATTTTTTAATTGCGTTTTAGAACGTAACCACCACGATAAACAGGAGATTTCTATTTATACATGATAGGAAGCTCTCAGAAATGTATCTAAATTTGTGGACTGCTCTGAGAATATGTTTTACTCATCCAGTGATGGTAGCTGATGCAGAGAGGAGCTTTTCAACGCTAAAACCAAACATTGGGAGAAGACTTCGGGTCATGGCGCGGTTCACTCAGGGTGTCATTCAAGCTCGAACTGCCATTGCTGCTTGGTGGTACCTACCATATTTTTCGGACTATAAGCCCCTACTTTTTTCCCACGTTTTGAACCCCGCGGCTTAAACAACGAAGCAGTTTAAGCCTGGATTTTTCCTGGATTTTTCCCGGTTTCACAAACTTCAAGCCAAAAAAGCATATAAGCACAGACAGGTTTCCAAAACTCGTGCTTTTTTATTTTTCTTGGCAACAGCGTTAAGGGTTAGTCAAAGAAACTTAGAAATGAGCATTAGAAAATAATAAGGACATATTCCTTGGTCTTGCACACATGCAGTAATACCGGCAGAATGCAGTGACGTGCTGTTCCCAAAATTCTGCTCTGCTCTTAAAGGAGCCACAACATATTTCACCCGTTACACCGTGTTACAGACACTCTCTTTCATTAAAGTCTGTGTAAAGTTCATTAGTTTCAGTGTTGACAGTGTGCGGCTTATAGACAGGTGCGGCTTATTTATGTTTAAAATAAAAATCTTTGTCAAATTCAGTGGGTGCGGCTTATATATGGGTGCGCTTTAAAGTCCGGAAATTATGGTACTCACGAACACCTACTTACAAACATGCAGTGTAAGCTTTGGCTCAACAGCAAGGAGAACGTTTTGAGGGGAATAAAGAGACTTCTGACTCAAACTTTCCACAACACCCGTGGCCTTATTTGCACAATTTCTGTGAAGTTTTGGAAAAATGTTTTGGGCTCATGATAATTTATGATATCTGTCTGACTCATAAATATAATTTTATTAATAGATTGATGTGCTGAGAGTAACAGAGTCTTTTTACATTAACTGAGTTGATTAAGCAAAGAGTCTTATGGCAAAAATGATAATAGGAACATTATAGACATAATAAATCATAATACTTTTGATACTTAAGTACATTTGAAGTCAAATACTTTTGCACTTTTACTCAAGTGAGCGTTTAAAGGGACACTTTTACTGGAGTAATATTTGTACTTCATCCACCACTGCCTATGAGCCTGTTGCCGGTTCACCACTGTTCCTTCATTGGACCACTTCTGATAGATACTGACCACTGCAGACCAGGAACAGCCCACAAATGCTGCAGATTTGGAGGAGCTCCGGTCGTCTAGCCATCACGATTTGGCCCTTGTCAAACTCGCTGTCACATATATCCCACCCACTAACAGGTGCTATGATGAAGAGATAATCAGTGTTTTCAATTCACTTCACCTCACGTCATAACGTTATGCCTAATCAGTGTATATTAAAAACAATTACAAAGTTTCAGTGTTTGGTTGCACCACCTTTAGCTGAAATAACAGTCTTTTGGGGTACATATGGATAACAGTTGTATGAGATCATTAGTCAGGGCTTTGTATATGTTTGCAAGTAAATACTAAATATATAGAAATTTTTTTAAGACAAGTCTTTTACTTATCAGTGCTGAATGCATGTTAAAACACAGTCAGTTGCAGGTGAACATGTAGCAAAAATTACTGTAATGATGTGGAGTTATTGAGATTATAATGATTAACTATCAGCACATACCTACTAAGTGCAGTTATTACTTATTCAAACAAACTTCCCAAATGAATGAGTGGATTTGTGTAGAAAAAAAATGTTGTGTTCTGTACAATAATAAGAATATTAAATAAACAACAACAAAAAGAATTCTTCAGTCACCCACCGTAAACAGCTTCTGCATGTATGTGCGTTAATGGTTCTCTGGTTATGTTTATTTAAAGGTAGAAATTAAAGTCTCTATTTTGCTTTTTACTTTCTGTTGGTTTTACGTCTTATACATATATGTTGGATATATGAAAATTGCTCATTAGTTATTATTCTCCCAGCTGGAAAGATCCGAACAACGACTTTAAGAAGACTCTGAAGCTGACTGGAGTTCCTACTCTCCTTCGCTATGGCACAGTATGTATTTTTACTTATGTTCTACTGTGAAGCTGCTTTGGGACAATATATTTTGTTAATAGAAATATAATTGTATTCATTATCTTTTTATTTTTATTAATATTTTTTTTAATTTATATATATAAATAAATAAATATAATAATAATAAAAATAAAAAGATAGTGACTACAATTATATTTCTGTTAACAAAATATATTGTCCCAAAGCAGCTTCAAAAAAAAAAAAAAAATAAATAAATTATATATATATATATATATATATATATATATATATATATATATATATATATATATATATATATATATATATATATATATTTTAATAATAATTAATAATATTTTTTATTATTAATTTATTATTAATATTTATATATTTATTTAATTTAACTAAAATTTAATTAAATTCTTTTTAATGGTGGTTTTCTTCCACATGTTGTCTCAGGGAGGCTTTCACCTCTGGGGACAAACCTATAGGGATAAGGTTATAGTGACAAATGTAATAAAATGATCTTTCATTTTCTTAATTTATGTATTTATTTACAGTTGCTCATTGTTAAAAGTGCTATACAAATAAAATGTAATGACATAATGAAAGACGATATTAAATTACACAAAATCACATTCATTTGATTAGAACATTGTGTAACGAAGCTGTGGGTATAAATGACAGTAATGTATTGCATCTTTTTTCTAGCCGCAGAAGCTGGTGGAGGAACAGTGTTTCAAACCCGACCTGGTACGGTTGATGTTCACAGAAGATTAATGCCTCATGCTGGTGCTTAATACCTACTGTAATGTTATATTCAAAAGATTTTGATTTAACATTGGTCTTTTTTAGTGCTTCGCTCCCATATGATCAGACTCTGTGTGTGTTCACTGTGAGCTATAAAGCAAAGTCTTGTTCTGTATCTGAAATGTACTTAAAGCCATGATTGTTTAGAAAAAGCCAGTATGTGCTTACAAAAGTCTTACGCTTTCAGCCGTGACAATTTCCTGCTCAAACTAACCACGGAAATTATGCACTATTATTTGTGAAAATAGGATGTTGACTGTAATTGTTTACAAAGTAAAATAAACAGTTGATGGTACAGATTTGTTGCTCAATCCTTTTCAACATGTTATGAACTATTAACAAATATGCAATAAGTTAAATAGTTCAGTGTTTGTTACATGTTCAAAAACCTTGAAGATGATTTCTGAGTTTGTGTAAACTGTTAAATGACGGCAGAAAAGAAAACAGAATAATTATTATATGGAAAAGTAATAGTGGAGAATATGTAAAATATGTTGTAAACCTAAAGGCTCTGCAATCAGCAACTAATGGTCTTACACAGTCAGCTTTATAACTGATAATAAAAACCTCTTCAAGGTAGCGATCAATACTATTATTTATTTTGATGCAGTGCCAGTTCATTAAAGGGGAAGGTTTAAGTGAACAGAAATTGCCAAATGCACTTTATATGTCCTGAGAGAAAAATGTGAGTAGTACTATGGTAGGTGATTTGAATCGGGATGCTCAATACACAGAAGACATTCTCCTAATTACACAGCTATACACAGCTCGATACAGTGTGTATATACACAGTGCAGAATGAAAAAGAATGCTGATGTGCAGAAACACTAAAGACAAAAACGTCTATAGTGCAGGGGGGCTGGTGGTGCATGTGTAGCATTGTTACCTCACAGGTACAGAGTCCCTGGTTAGATTTTGAGCTTGGGATATAATTTGCTTTGCATGTTTCTCACAATGCAGATACAAGCGAAATTGCCCTGAAATTAAGTTGCTGCCCTGCAATCCATCCAGAGCGAATTTTCACGTCCTTTGCCTATTGGAATAGGCTCCATATAAGAGACAGGAAGTAATGAAGTACAAATGCGTTGTTTCTGTACTTAAGTAGATTTTTCTGGTATCAGTACTTTACTCTATCAGTAACTTTTTACACAAATATCTGTACTTTCTACTTCTGACCTTTTCAAAACAGGATCGTTACTTCAGTTTTAATCTATTTGTTGACATGAGCAATATTTTTTCTTGATTTTGCATGGCTTTTTCAATCTATCACTGGTGTATCATTTCCTGGCTCTCACACACTACAGACGTAGGCTAGTTTACGAAGCTAACCACGAGCCCAGCAGAATGCAGCAAGAAGTCTGGTGCTGACGTGGATGAGACAGAGGGAGTCAGTGATGCAAACATGACTGAGAACAGAGACATTCCTGATCACCTAAACATTATCATCTTTTCTCTGCTTGTGTTCTATATGGTGGATGGTCAGCCTTGATACATTTATTAGTTAACAAAAATTTTTATTATTTTGTATTAATACATTCAAATGATGTGGTCCAGTTACCATGTTAAGTACATGTCAGAGCCCAAACTTTCAAACTTTCAAACTTTTTTTTTTTTTTTTTTACTGTGAAAAAGTGTAGTCAAAACTTTAACTTTTACCAGAGACTTTTAAAACATGAGTATCTGTACTTCTATAAGAGTAAAGATGTGTGTACATTTGGATCTCTGCAAGTGTTTTTTTTTTTTGTTGTAATAAAAATTTTAACTAAAATGTAACCCCAGCAAAACAGAACCGCTGGTCATCCCAGGTGATTCATCTCCAGGTCAGGATCTCAGAATGACTTCATAACTTCAACCTTGTTTCTCCTTTACAACATCAGAAGGATTCGACCATTTCTGTCCACACAGGCTGCCCAGGTGCTGGTTCAGTCTCCTGTTATTTCCAGACTGGACTACTGATACTTTTTAATAACAGGTCTGTCTCTGAATGCTATTCGTCCAATGCAAAGATCCAAAATGCAGCTGCTTGACATGTTCAATCTGCCCAAGTTCTCCCACACCATCCCACTACTGCTCTTCCTCCACTGGCTTCCAGTAGCTGCACGTATCAGATTCAAAACACTGATGCTTGCTCACAAACCACAAAATGGTTCAGCATCATCTTACCTCAGAGACCTTATCACTCCTCGCACTGCACCACGCTGTCTAAGACCCTCCAGCACTGCTCGACTGGTACCACCTTTTTTCATGGTAAGAGGTAGGCACACCTCAAGGCTCTTTTTTGTTTTGGCACCGAGGTGGTGGAATGAACTTTCCCTAGATGTCCAAACAGCAGAGACCCTAGCTATCTTCAAGCAACGGGTGAAGACCTTCCTCTTCCTGAGACACTTAAACTAACACTTTTTCTGGTTTGCTTTGTCTTTTACAAAAAATAAATAAATAAAAAAGAATCCTCTCAACAGAGTTGTAGACTGATTTATCTGAAGTTTGTAGTCTAGAGTACCAGTGGAGATTGATTCATTAATAGAGACACAAAGCACTTATGTCACTCTGGACAAATTTAAAATATACAAACTCTGTGCTGTAAATTGGGCAAGAGAGCATGCTGGAAATTGGTGCTGTGGAACCTCCAGACCATCCTCAAATGATGGTGACAGTCCCGTCCTTAAGATTCTGGACAGGAAAGTGCTTAGGATCTGTAACTGAGGCATTCAGTTGACGTCCAAAAAAAAAAACTGCACAGCCTTCATTTTGAGGCTTCTCAGAAAGAAGAGAGCTTTTTGAGGGACTTGGGGAAATTTTCATATTAACAATTGTGTAAGAAATAGTTTTGGACTACAGACAACTTGCCAACATACTGAAAGTTGTGGAAAAATTAACAGTTAACACTGATGCTCAGCCAAACCCTCCAGTTCTGCAGGCGCAATTGGCGAATATTACAAAACATCACGATCATTTCTGTCAATTTGGAAATGTTTACATAGTCTATATGGCAAAATATTTGTGGACACCTGAAAATGACGTTAATGTGCTTATTGAACATCCAATTCCACATTAATCCCGTTTTAGCTCTTACCAGTACATTTTGAAACGTGGCTGTGGGGATTTTTTTTGTTGTTGTTCAGCCACAAGAGCATTAGTGAGATCAGACACTAATATCTGGGGTTGCATTTGGAATTTCATCCATGGTGTCTCAAGGTCATCAAGGTGTTTAGTGTGAGGTCAGAGCTCTGCGCAAGACACTTTTCCACTCCAAACTTGGCAAACTACATCTACAACTACAAGGTAAAATGAATTGAGATGCTTTGGTCATGTGCAGAGGAGGGACATGGGGTACATAGGTATAACAATGCTGAGTATGGAGCTGCCAGGCAGGAGGAAAAGTCAATGGCCAATGAGGAGGTTTATGGATGTGGTGAGGGAGGACATGGTTGGTTTGGAATGATGTAGATGACAGAGCAATTTGGAGACGGATGATCCGCTGTGGTGACTCCTAAATGGGAGCAGCCAAAAGATGAAGAAGAAAAGAATGTGGTCTATCTTTTTGTTCATTAAATATTGACAGTGTTTGGGTTTAGCTATTGTTTAATTTTGTCCCCTTCTATGATTGCATTTGACATGAGAAAGTGCTGTGGGGAAGCTGCAGTACCAGCATGCGCCGGTAGGTGTCCGCAGTTTGTCGCGTAGTGTTAGAACGCAATATAACCTGGAAAAGAGTTGGAATTGTGAGGAAACTGCAGTACCAGCATGTGTCGCCAGGTGTCAGCAGTGTAGCGTGTAGTGTTTAGAGGGCGGTATAAGCAGGAGACGAGGCTATAAGCAGCGCGCATTCCTGAGCAGCGCTCAGTGTGAGAAGCGGCGGTGAAGCCTGGCTTCTGTAACGCTTTCTCGAAAAGAAAAACCGGTCGAATAAAGGGGGCTGCACAGCGGTGTGGATTCCGTTACGAAGTCAGTGTGGGTCGCAGGACGGAATTAAAGAGACAGAGAGAGCGGGGGAGAGAGAAAATAAGTGCAGAGCGACGATGTCGGAGTTCCTGGTAAGTCTGCTCGGCGAGCGGCTCGTCACCGGAGAGAAAGCCGAGGTGGACGTGCACGCGCTGGGCGGCGGGCTCGCGCTCCTCGGCCTCTACTTCGGCTGCAGCGCGAACGCGCCGTGCCGCCAGTTCAACAGCAGCCTGGCGGACTTCTACTGCCACTTCAAAACCTTCTCCGAGCACAAGGACAAACTGGAAATTGTCTTCATCTCGTCCGACCAGGACCAGAAACACTGGCAGGACTTCCTGCAGGAGATGCGGTGGCCGGCGTTGCCTTTTAAAGACAGACACAAGAAGGTCAGTATGAGAGGAGCACGAGCTCATAGTTAATCCCTACTCAAACATCTGGATTAACCTCACATTATAGCTAATGCAACACATCTGGAGGGGTGAATTGTGCAGCCGGAGAAAGGGATAAATACTGATGGGGTGACATGCATGGGGGTTATATTATCACACATCCCCTATATATCAATAAATATTATATACACACCCACAATGTTTTATTTATAATGATAAATCTGCAACAACAAACAATCTCAATCTCATATTAATCCTCCAAACAATAATGTAACCTTTCATCCTTCATCAGAAAGTTTATTTTTTGCCAAATGGAAACACAAAACAATCCCTCCACTGTTGTTTGTTTGTTTGTTTATTTATTTATTTGTAACCTAAATGTAATTATATTATCAAGAATGATCCAGATTCAGGGAAGTTGGAGGAAACCTAGAAAAATAAGAAAGAATCTTCATTTTCCACCCTTAATCTCTGAATGAAAGCCAATAAATACCTTCCATTACATATACACTGAGTACACAATGTGTGTGTGTGTGTGTGTGTGTGTGTGTGTGTGTGTGTGTCGGTATGATGTTACTTTGATAAGAGTAGCGATGTCAGATCTCAGGATTACATGAGTACAGTAGGGGTTTGATTTGGAGAACATTGTATTTTGAGGTTTGAGCAGATTTTTCTAAAGCATCTCCACAGTTACAGTTTTATTCCTTCAGGATTGAATCGAGGGATCGGATATCGTTTCGATTTCGAGGAAAAACTATATACTTATCCAGAAAGCATTTGGAAAGAACAGGATGTGATTGCAGTGCATTTCTTTCGGCTTCTCCCGTTAGGGGTTGCCACAGCGGACCCTCCGCACGTTTGATTTGGCACATGTTTTACGCTGGATGCCCTTCCTAACGCAACCCTCCCCAATTTATCCGGGCTTGGGACCGGCACTGAGAGTGGCTGGGGATGATTGCAGTGCATTTATGTGTCGCAATTTCACGTAGTGTTTTTAATTATTATTACTTTTATAATAGATAGATAGATACCACTTTATTGTCATTGTTAGTAGCAATTGTGCAAATTGACAAGTGTAAAGAAATATACAAATATATGTACAGCATGTATTGTGTATATATTTAAAGCTAATAATAACAATAGTAATAGTAATAAATCAGTAAACTATAAAAAGTCTAATAATGCACCAGTGTCACTATCAGTGTGTGTTTGTGTATAAAGTATGTATAATCCCATGTCATCATGCCATCAGGTTACAATCCATAACGTTATTTCTACACACGTCTTTTTTGTCCCCCGATTTCTCACCTGTTCTGCATTTTTTTTTCCGTTCCGAAAGCTAACGTAGCACTGTAACATTGCATTATAAGTCTTTTCTTTTTATCTTTCATGGTATCCACTCCCCAAAGCTATTTCCCAATCTCACACACACACACACACACACACACACACACACACACACACACACACACATTAGCGCTTGCGTCCTGCAGGTTTTGTTATGATTTCTAGCCCCTGTGTTAGGACATGCATCTGGATTGTGTTGTGATTCACACCTCTGCTGGAATCAGTTTTAGTCCATTGCCTCCTCCTGCATGCATTCACATGTTGTCTTCTCAGTGCGTTTAATACACCCTAGTGGTCTTCTTTCTGTGTGAACGTGTGAAAGTGCCAATAAAGGCTTAGAGGGTTCAGTAGAACGTGCAGTAAGTGTGTATGTTGTAAACGCTCAGTTTTTTTTACACAATGCAGGCTGGATTAGTCCTGCGTTCCTGCCTGGCAGTTAATCGATCATAATAAGGGCTGTTTGGGAATCGAAACCCCACTGCCTTTCTCCCGAGACATCATCTAGTATGCGAAAGAGGGAAAAAAAACCAACAGATTTACACCATGACGACAAAACATCTTCCAAATGCGGGATTTACGTGCAGTTCTTTCTTGGCCTGCGTAATAATTGCACTTTCTACTGCTCATATGGAAGACTGGAAGAGTTTTTTTCCTCTCATTGCGATAGCATGCTGGAATATGGTTATTATATAGGGGTGTTATTGATATGTAGATGTTGAGGTGTTGCAGTAATAATAAATACAATTTTTATGTGAACGAGATTAGAATCCTAGTGCTAAACATTACAACAACTTATTTGAAATGTGGAAATTTCCTGTTCGAAATGTAAATAAAGCATTTTTAATGCTGACGTAAGTGTAAAATAGGCCAGTAGGTATTTCTATTTTCCCGTCTTTTGATTATATTACAGTTTCATTGAAAGCAGAGCTGATTTATGTGGACATGGGCTCAGTGGCAGCTGTAGGTTTGTGTTACAGTATGAAAGCCCAGCAGAGCTTCTGAGAGCTTTATGGCACCGTGATTGATGGTTCTCATGTTCTTATTTGCTCAATGCTACAGCCTCAAGTCAGGCTGGGTAAGTGTGTCTGTGTGTTTTAGGGCAGAAGGGTGTAATTAATGAGATAACGTGTGCTGCTTTGCTGGAAAAGCTGTAAGGATCCTGATTGATTGTGGGGATTGCCTACTGCCCACAACTTTCCTTTATTTTTTTTTTTTTTTTTTTTTTTTAATATTAAATCTCTCTCACTCTGTCGTGCATGCATGCTCGTCCCTAGCAGAAGCAATAAAGATTTCACTCCTCCGAATCACCTCTTTCAGTCCACTTTTGTCTTTCTTTCTAATCTCTTTCTTCCTAGTTTCAGCTGTTCGGAGCTTCACACCACCAGACGTTCCGTATCCTGATTAAACAGAAAGCAGATTCATTTCCCACCACAGTCACTAATCACTTAAATGCATCTGCATATCTGGAATGTACATTTTTTTTTTTTAACCTCCTTTCGCCGCTTGCAGTATGGCACTGTATGAATAAAGGGTTCAGGGATGACAGAGCAGTGAATTTTTTTTTTTCTTTCTGCCCAGCGTCACTGTCAGGTTTTTGTTTTTTTTTTCCCCCAAAAGTAAATGAAAGGCAGCAGGCGCCTGAAGAGTACTGGGGGAAGCTGGCATTGCCTTACAAGGAGATGCTGCAAGGAGAACAGATCGTAAATCAACCATGGCCTCGAATCCCCTCGCAGCCTGGATCTGCCAGCAGTGCACAGCAAATGGCAGTTTGGCTGTGGAGAGAGAGAGAAAAAGAGAGAGATAGAGAGAGAGAGGTGGTGGTGGGGGGCCACTGCAGGCACTGTGCCCGTTGCTGCCCCTCGGCTCTGTTCTATGTGCACACAGACAGCTGCTGGGAGCTTTTGAGAGGGTTAAGAGGTGGCTGTCATCAGGGTGGAAACAGCTGACATGAACTCATCCCAGAATCCCGAGCAGTGCCGCGTTGGCCTCTTTGATTCCAGTGTCTGGGGCTTGGAAGCGATCGGGGCCTTCTTACACGCGACAACATGCGCTCACTTAGCAGCGCTGGCGAGTTTGCCTCGTGGCAGCGAGTTTGCTCTCTGTGGGGTGTCCTAGATGGTGATGCCTCTGACTAGAGAAGGAAATGGGAAAAATTTTGTGGATCACCCACCTGGATATTTTATCACCAAATCAATTATTATTTAATTTGTATAGCACTTATAACGGTGTACAGTGTCACAGGCTAAAAAGATGGTTCTAATTTCCAAAATATACACAAACTAGTGGTGTGTTTTATGAGGAATTTTGTGCCTCCTGCTTGCGTCTATACTTCTGTTTGTTGTCAAGATATTATCTATTTATTCTACCTAATATACGTCATGTTTGGTTACATGTTTGCAAGAACAAGTGCGTATCAGGCAGAGGCAAACTGAAATTAGATGGATAGATGGATGGATGGATATAAAATTAAATAAGAGCAAGGTGTGTGCAGGGCACAGTATATGCAGAGAAATATGAGATTTTCAGTAAATGGACATTGTATGTCCGCACTAATGCGTTTTTATTTGATAGCGCACATTTCTTCTTTGGCCTTTGGTCATTCGAAAATCATGTGACGCATAGATCCAGATACACATAGATTCAGGATAACAATGTTGAATTTTCTCTATAAACCCACCTCCTCTCAGTTTATCCCTAATGAGCCTATCAGAGGCGACAGCGGCAAGAAAAAACTCCCCCGAGACGACATAAGGGAAGAAATCCTGAGAAGAAAAACTGAACCCGTCCTCATCTGGGTGACACAGAACAGTACAGAAATGATTCTCTTTTGTAACCGTGGACTGTAAGGCCAAAATGTGCAATTACGTAACCTGGGAGTTCATTTTGAGTGGTATTTTATTTCTCGACTGTTAATTGATGGAGAATTAAACATAAAACTGTTCGCAGCAAATTGCTTTTAATGAAGCTTTGATCGCAGTTTTAGTTTGAAGCCATCTTCATGGATTTGTGAAAGGGAGTCTAGTCCAGATTAAAATCGTTTTTTCATACGCAGTCTTGGTTTTATTTTATATGCCTTGAGGAAAAAAGAATGTGGGGAAGAAAGTTCAAAGGAGAAATGGCGAAAGATAATTTAAAGAGCAAAATAGAACCAATAAACAGAAAAACGGAAAATAGGGTAGAGGTTTCAAATAGTAAAAGTAGAAATAATAATAATAATAATAAAACAAAATTAATAATTGAAATCCCAGCACCACAAAGCTGCCACTGCTGGGCTTTTGAGCAAGGCCCTTGACTCTCAACTGCTCAGTTTTAAGTTGCTCTGGATAAGGACAAAAAAAATCTGGTCCAAAAACTTTTGGTATATCATGAAACAAAAAATACAACAAAGAAAACCCAGAACTGTTGAGCAGCTGGAATCCTGTATCAGATACATATGGTAAAACATTCCTCTTCCAAAACTTCAGCAACTGGTCCCCCCAGTTCCCGGTTGTATACGGACAGTAGACGGGATGCTACACAGTGGTAACCTTGACCCTGTCCCCACTTTTATTTGTCCCAAAATGACCTTGTTTTTTTCCCCCTCATAATATGGTATATATCTTGTGTTTAAAAAATGTATTTTTTAATTTTTTTTTTTGCAAAACATTGCCCTCTGTTTATGTTTACAGTTTGCTCATTGTCCCAACTTTGAGATTCAGTGAAAAATTCAGGAAGCTATTACAAGCCCAATTCCAAACAAAGATCTTTGAAAAGCAGTTTCAGCTGAAAAAAGGTGCTGATGAATTAGTCTGAGTAATAACAAGGCAACACTCACATTTCATTGACTGTAATGACTGCAAGGATATAGTAACTTTTAATAGGGTTTGAGATTTTTTTTTATTTTATGGCTGACTGGCAAGGTTGTGTATAATTTGGTGCCAATTTTGAAGCTAAATAGGTTAGAAGTTGTGTAAGCAGGGTGAGCAGACACGTCCCGAATCGAGATTCCGCAAATAAAACTGCCTGCCTGTTCATGGCTGCACTCCATTCGGATTGATTTGGATCCCATGACGTCCTGTCTGAATACAATCTTAACTTCGAGCCAAGACAGCAGGAGTGTGATCTTCTAGAAGGATGCAAGGAATCGTCTTTCCCTATGGTACGAGTTTATTATTCAAAGCTCCTAGAGGACGAACGATGGACAGTCTGCTGGCTGTGCTGGGGAAGTTAAACAATGGTTGTCAGGCTGTGACTTCGGGCGGATTGTGCCTACTCCGCTTTCATTCAAGTATCTACGGAAACGATGTGACGAGGGACTGATGATGAAAACATATCCATCTACACCTTCCGAGACTGCCGTCTGTCCTGAGAATTACTGAAGACTTTCTTTATTAGACTCCGCAGTCAGATAGTTTCAATCACGGATCAGGAGAAAAAAACGTTTTTCTGGAGTTTGGCTCATGTTTGCACTTCAGTGATTCATTGAGAATCAACTTATTTGAGTGGAAGCTGTATGAAATCAGATTTGTCCAGCTGCACCTGTGTGTGTGTGTGTGTGTGTGTGTGTGTGTGTGTGTGTGTGTGTGTGTGTGTGTGTGTGAACCCATTAACCTTTTGGATCCTTGTTCCTCTGATTGCTTCCTGCTGCAGCTCTTCTATTTCCTGCTTATTAAGTCCATAATGGTTTCCAACCCTAAATCCGCCACACACTCCGCCATGTTGCATCTGTTCCGGTCTCAATTAAATGTTGCTTTTTTCGGGTTTCGTGTTTTCTTAATACCACTTGTTCACAAGAGCCTTCTCAGAGGTCCGATGCACGGAAACGTAAGCGCCGGGTATAGGAGTGGGATTAGAAGAGCGATTAGGTGCAGCGTGAGATTAATTCCTCCAGAGTTTGGGAGTATGATTTTGTATTTTTGTGCAGTGGATGTCGGGTTCATAAGTCTGCCATATCAATAAAAGCTATTCATGTTGATGGAGTGGAAAATGAGTTTTATAGTACTCGAGGGCAGAATTGTGTGGTTTTTTCCATGCCACATGGTTGCAATGAGTGCATTTCGTCTGCATCTTGCCTGGAAACTTCAGTATCATGGAGAGGATTCTGAATGTTAAACTTATTTAAATAAAAAAAAAAGGCTTTTTTAAATACAATTTTTAATTGTATTGATATTTAAAATGATTTTGGGATTTAAAATGTATAAAAAAAAGGAAGTAGACTAAACTCTCCATTCGGAATTCAATGGGATTTCTTGTTGGGTTTTTTTTTTTTTTTTATTAGAAAGGTTTCCATTGACACGTTTGTGAGAAATCAAACAAAATTTGTTCAAAGTTATTATTAATATTGATCATAATTATTAAAAAATAATTGATATTTCCAATCAAAATAATCCAAAACTAACATTTAACATTTTTAATGTGCAATTTTTCTTTGTTAGTTTAGTACGACAGAGTTTTATTGCTATGTAAAAAAACAAAAAAAAAAACCCTGCCATTACAAGATTAAAGTCGTAGCAATACGAGAGTAAAGTCGCACACTGGTGTTCAACTCTTAACTTCGAGTTCTTTGATCATAGATCAATATCATAGATCATAGATCAATATTCTCAATATTCATATTCTCTTTTAAAAGCAACATTTCTTCTAAAAGCACGCAGATGTAACCATCGATATCCTTGGAGTCGTTTTAGTGGTAGCCATTGCAGACTGCACAAAAGAGGCAATTTCCTCAATATCGGTTAGATTTTTTTTTCTCTTTTCTGAAAGAATGAATGAAGTTTCCTACATAACCGCTGCAGTGTGCGTTTACTAATTATAACCCTGTGTTTCCTTATTGCTAAATCCCAACCTAAAGTAGGGTTTAACCAAATCATCCACATCCATTTTATACAAAACAGCAAAAGTTTCTCGCAACTCTGTGATTTTTCTCAAAATATTACCACCTTAATCTCATATTGCTACGACTTTATTCTCCAAATATTTCGACTTTATTCTCGTAATATCAAATTTATTTTTATAATATCGACTTTACAAAAATAAAGTAGAAATATTCTGAGAATAAAGTTGATATTATGAGAATGAAGTAGAAATATTTTGAGTATAATGTCAACTTGATTCTCAAAATATTTCTACTTTCCTAATAATATCCACTTTGTTCTCAAACTATTTCAACTTTATTCTCGTAATTTTGACTTTATTCTCGTAATATCGGCTGTATTTTCTAAAAAATTTTCAACTATTCTCAAAATATCGATTTTATACTCGACTTTTGTTCTTGTAATGTCGACTTTATCTAAAAAGATTTTTTGAGATTAATTTTTTTTTTTTTAATGCAATTGTTATCTTAGGAAGATGGAATTTTTCTTCTTTTATTTAAACTTTTTTTTTTAAATACATTTAATACAATTTTCTATACATAGTTTACTTGATTTTGCTCTTCTTTCCCTGTGTGTGTGTCTGTGTGTGTGTCTGTGTGTGTCTGTGTGTGTGTCTGTGTGTGTCTGTGTGTGTGTCTGTGTGTGTGTCTGTGTGTGTGTATTGTATCAACGTCATTCTGCAGTAGTGTTGTGCATTAAATAACATTACAGCATTTTGGAACTTTTCTTCCACAGGACATATACATACTTTTCTTCAGTGTTTTTCTGAGTTCATAAGCCGCATTGTAAACTCTTGCAGAAATGTGGCCGTACAGACACGCAGAGAGGAGTTAAGTCGGGGTCAGTGTGTCACAATCTGCTGGCTTCTCCGTGCTAAACCGCTGCACAAACACAACTCCTCTCTGCTCGGACGGGTTACGACCTGAAATATTTGCTTGTCCCGTTTCACAGTCATGCAGAATCTGGCTACGGGCAAAGTTGAGATATGTTGAGATATTTGCAGAGTCTTTAGACTCGCTGCTGGAGATACCACATACCAACCACCTCTGTTTAGAAGATCAGGGAATGGGACTGAGAGCATGGAGAGAAAGAAATCTGATATGGACCATTGTAGGGAATTCTTAAAACAGTTGTTTCAGTGTGTAGATCTTACGAAAGGGTGTTATATAAATAAAGTGTATCTAAAATTATTGTGAGAAATTTTCTAGAACTTCTGAAGGTAGAGAAGCTGATGAGAAAGCAACTGTTTAAAGCTGATGTGTTATAAGTGGTGACATGAAGATTCTTGAAGATCTTTGTGTAACGACTTAAATGTGTTGGACTACTACAATATAAGGAGAATCAAAAACCTCTCTCGTATAAGCAAGACAACTTTTTTGCACCTATATGGCCACTCTCACACGTAAGGCCCCTCTCTCGCACACAATACCCCGTCCTTTAGTGTTTGCAATACCCTGTCACTCTTTCTTTCATGCAATACCCTTTGCTCTTGCACACAATACCCCCCTCACATGTAATGCCTCTCTATCACATACAATACCCCCTCACAATATCCTCAAATGCTTGCAATACCACTCTCACACACTATACCCCTCGCTCTTGTACACAATACCCCTTTCAAACACAATACGTCCTATCAAATGTAATAGCCCTCTATTGTACACAATACAAATTCTCACACAGAATGTCCCTTTATTGCTTGTTAGACTCATCACTCGCACACAATTCCTCTCGTTCTCACACACATTAAATACCTCTCGCTCTCACACGCCTGCAGTACCCCCGCTCACACGCCTGCAGTACCCCCGCTCTCACACGCCTGCAGTACCCCTCGCCTCACACGCCTGCAGTACACCCCGCTCTCACACGCCTGCAGTACCCCCCGCTCTCACACGCCTGCAGTACCCCTCGCTCTCGCACGCCTGCAATACACCCCGCTCTCACACGCCTGCAATACATCCCGCTCTCACACGCCTGCAATACATCCCGCTCTCACACGCCTGCAGTACCCCCGCTCTCACGCCTGCAGTACCTCGCTCTCACACGCCTGCAGTACCCTCGCTCTCACACTCCTGCAATACACCCCGCTCTCACACGCCTGCAGTACCCCCCGCTCTCACACGCCTGCAGTACACCCTGCTCTCAGATGCCTGCAGTACCCCTCGCTCTCACACGCCTGCAGTACACCCCTCGCTCTCACACGCCTGCAGTACCCCCTGATCTCACACACCTGCAGTACACCCCTCGCTCTCACATGCCTGCAGTACCCCTCGCTCTCACATGCCTGCAGTACCTCTCGCTCTCACGCCTGCAGTACCCCTCGCCTCACACCCTGCAGTACCCCGATCTCACACGCCTGCAGTACACCCCTCGCTCTCACACGCCTGCAGTACACCCCTCGCTCTCACACGCCTGCAGTACCCCTCGCTCTCACACGCCTGCAGTACACCCCTCGCTTTCACATGCCTGCAGTACCCCCTGATCTCACACGCCTGCAGTACACCCTCGCTCACACGCCTGCAGTACCCCTCGCTCTCCTGCGCCTGCAGTACCCTCGCTCTCCACGCCTGCAGTACCCCCTGATCTCACACGCCTGCAGTACACCTCTCGCTCTCACACGCCTGCAGTACACCCCTCGCTCTCACACGTCTGCAGTACCCCGATCTCACACGTCTGCAGTACCCCGATCTCACACCCCTGCAGTACACCCCTCGCTCTCACACCCCTGCAGTACACCCCTCGCTCTCACACCCCTGCAGTACACCCCTCGCTCTCACACCCCTGCAGTACACCCCTCGCTCTCACACCCCTGCAGTACACCCCGCTCTCACACCCTGCAGTACACCCCTCGCCTCACACCCTGCAGTACACCCTCGCTCTCCTGCGCCTGCAGTACACCTCGCTCTCACACCCTGCAGTACACCCTCGCTCTCACACCCTGCAGTACACCTCGCTCTCACACCGCCTGCAGTACACCCTCGCTCTCACACGCCTGCAGTACACCCCTCGCTCTCACACGCCTGCAGTACACCCCTCGCTCTCACACTCCTGCAGTACACCCCTCGCTCTCACATGCCTGCAGTACCCCTTGTTCTCGCACGCAATACCTATCGCTCTAATGCGCATCACTCTCGCATGCATTTGATAACCCTTGTTCTCACACGCATGCAGCACCCCGCGCTCTCGCACGCCTGCATTACCCATCACTCTCATACGCCTCGCTTTCACATGTAATACCCCATGCTTTCGCATGCCTGCAGTACCCCTCGCTCTCACACCCCTGCAGTACACCCTCGCTCTCACACGCCTGCAGTACCTCGCTCTCACACGTCTGCAGTACCCCGATCTCACACCCTGCAGTACCCCTCGCTCTTGCACGCATGTAATACCCCTCGCCCTCTCGCATGTAATACCTCTTGCATGCCTGCAATACCCCTCGCACCCGCACGCAATACTCCTTGCGCTCGCATGCCTGCAGTACTTTTTATGGTAGCATGTAATACACCTCTCTCCCCATCGTTCTCACAGGCAAAACAATAAGGTCCCCAGCTGTTACACTTTTTCCCTAAATTGCCAGTTGCACAGAGCAGAGAGCAGATGTCCTGATGTTTACAGATTGAGACTACAGATGTCACTGCACTGTCGACTGCAGCACAATGTTCTTTAGCAAATCAAAGAAGAAAATGTACTTCCATCAGCCTTAAAATGAACATTTACATCAGCGCTTTAGGCAAAGATGCGTTTAATCCCTGAGGTTTTCTGAGATTGGGACTTTAATGATAGCAGTGAAAGCCTGAAAATTTCTTCTGACGTTGATCATCTGTGATTTTTCTGCTCGCTCACATGTGGATCGACATAATTTACTTAATTGTTTTTCACATTGTGGTTGACCATGCTCCCGCACCACAAAAATACAAAAAGTCTTTTTTTTTTTTCCCCCTAGCAGCTAAATTATTGGCCTCCTTTAAAATTTTTGTGTTTCAAATATATCATATGATCCTATTGGATTTGGGCGCACTGTTTGATCCAGAACCACTGCCCTGGGAGCGTACTTAGAAAAACTTCTTGAACCCTGTAAAGCAAGGCGAGCTTCTCAGGACATGTTTCCTCTTTTTATTTAACACCGGATTGCTGTATCCAAGCTTCACACCAGGCCAGAACTCCTGCTGACACTGGGGTCTGGATAATTCCCTACTTTCTTAGCATTGGGTTTGTAGCTTGTATTTGTTGAGTGAAAGCCCAGGGGATGGAAACAAGGTCAGTGCTCCGTAACTTGGTGCTCGTTATATGTACAATTAGTGTCTTGTGACCGAATTGTCGAGAAGGAACCTGGAATTTACAGAATGCGTTAATGGAAGGTCATGCGAGTCGAGCCCATAACAACAGTTCACTTCCACGCTTGTAAGATATGTCTAAACACCAAGTGTGTTCTCCGTAGTCAGCGCTGTTATACTGATGACCACAAGATTCTATTGTTCTATTTTCCTCCCACAGTTTTTGTACAGTCTCAGTTTTGCTCACATTTGCAGTATTAGTTATTTTAGATATGACTGCACACACATGGGAGTGACTTCTCTCTTTCACGAGCTTTACTTTTCTACAGCCTTACAACACGTGCATTCATTTACAGACGTGATTTATGAGGTTATTTGTATCTCAAAGTAACTGAGAGGAGCGAAGACAAAACCATAAAGCGTCACGTTGATAAGTCCGATTGTCCTGCGATGCTCTGAACAAACATTTTTAGTTGACGTTGCAAATGAATTTGTTTCACAAAAAAAAAAGTCTTCATTTGGCCCAATAATATAAAATATGAAATATAACTATTTTGATTTCACTTACTTACATTTAATTAATTATAAATATTTATTTATAAAATTCTGAAAGCGCTGATTATTTTGAATAATAATATAATATCTAGTATAAAATATGTATGTTAACACTGGTTTTAATAAATATAAATAAATAAAGACATAAATTATTGTAATGCATACAAATATAAGGGTCAACAAGATACGACTTGTCATGGACATGCCACAATATTAAGCATATAATCAACTAAAATGTGTGATGTGTGTGGTATAAGAGAAATAAAGCACCTCAGGACATGCTGCTATCAGAAATGATGATCTTCAGAGCTTAAAGCCTAACTTAGCTTGAAATCAGATTACCCTGTCATTGATTTATCTGCTTTTTGAAGAGCATCTCCTGCTAAGTTTCCAAACGATTTGAACACTATTTCATTTAGATTGTCTTATCCACATGCCACACTGTCAAACACACACTGTTCCCTGTTGTATTTTAAACCTCGAGTTATGCCGTGACGTTCCCAGGTGTCCAAAAAGAGAAAACGTGGGAGAGTGTTATAGGAGAAGCTACACGAAAATCTCGACCGATTTTTTAAGCTACGCGAAAATCCCGACTTGTGAGCTAGCAAATCTGATAAATGTGACGTATTACACAGAAAAAAGTATGTTTAATGCCAACACTAAACAGTGAAACAATACAGTTAAAATAATTTGTATACACTGTAAGAAGCATGGTACTAAAAACAAGTCAGATTGTAAATCTGGTTGATCCTTTTTTTTTTTTCTCCAGATCGCAGCCACGTTCTTCCCCATGCTTCCCCATGCTTGTGTTTTATTGCATCAGTTGAAAGCGAAGTGTAAAAATAAGCTCTCGTCTGTTTGAAAGGAGAGCTGGCAGTTGGCCGCGGCTCCCACTGAGCGCCAACAGCAGGGGGTCTGTGACTGCACGGACGCCATAATCGGCGTTTTGATTAATCATTTTCAGTACAGGTTTATAACCGATCTCACTGCCATGTAAAACGAAAGGACTTATCAGTTTAAGCCTATTGTAAGAGCACAAGAGGGCTGTTCGGTTCAGCACAGAGGAAGAAGCCTTCAGGGTAAAGTGTCCAGGCGATTCGAGACGCTCTCTTCTCCCTGAGAGATTAGCGATGTGGAAAAGCGTAGCTAGTCCTGTTCTCCTCACTTATTGGGTTAAACTTTTACTCCTCATCTCCATGTCCTTTCTCCTCGGTGTGTCAAATAAAACAGGGAGAGCTGTAGCGATCTTGAGCTGGTTTATTTTTGCAGTTTAAGGCGATTAATAATTTTTCACAGTAGGACTTTGCTAAATGATGAACAAATGGCAAAGAAATGACAATAAAAAAACGTGCATGGCTACAATCAGACTGCTTTATAAGTTCTTAGTAAAACCAGAAAAAAAAATCATGTGATCCCTGACCGTCATGGTCATTTTGGTTACATGTTTAGGGTAAATAAAGATTACAGGAACTTATTTATTAGGTGAGGATTATATAACTCGATTTTAATCATACACTGGAAAAAATGCTAACTAAACCAACTACTTCAATACAGATCACTCTCTGGATTGCGCAGGATTTTATAAATCAGAACCACACACTCACACTCACACAGACGTCTCACACATGCACCTAAATGCAGGACTTTAGACAAATTACCAAGATACTCTTCCAGAGTACAAAGTAAACAACAGAGGCATTCAAGTCAAACAGGGACTTTTGAGTTTATTAAATTAAAGAAAACATTCCAAGGAGTGGAAACTGCCTTTATGCTCTGCTACATTTATGCACTTATCCCAGCGCTTAGCTAACGCCTGGAAACATTCGGCATAGAAAGATTTGTCAGTGCGTCTGAACCATCCGAGGTCAACCTGCAGCGCTTCGTCACCAGGAAACACCACTACCGGAATTGTCACTGACTGACGTACGGCCATCTTTAAAACTTTTAAACCATTCAAATGTCTTACTGCAACTGAGCAAGTCTTTTGAACAAATCCGTGGGTTTTACACCTACGTTCACAAGAAATTCTATGCACGCACTAACACTGTTGTCTACTGTGTGCTAGCCACGCTAGCATTTATTTTTACTAGCGGTCGACCGATTCTGCACCAACAGTTGATTGGTGAAACTATCGAAAATTCATACCAATAGTTTTTCCTGCTTCCGGTCCACTGTCATTGAGAGTGGCCTCTAGAGGCGAATCCCTGACACTGAATATAATATCAATAATATATTGATTTTTATTTTATTTACCACATTTTCACAAGTTTCAGTACTATTTTACATGGAGTGTTATTGTATTTATCCATTTTAAAACCATTGGTTGATTAATCGCAAAACTACAATCCAACCTAGCTACGGGTATCAGTTGACCTCTATTATAATACTGGTAAAATTAAATGTCCTGGCCTGACTTGAATGCCCCTTTTATTTCTGGACATTTTCTTAATATTCTATATTCAAAGTTGCCGGACATTGCAGTATGATGTCAGTAGGCATTTCATTTTTCTATTCACCAGGTCATTCCTTATTTTACAAGTTTTCTCAGCATTTTTGTTTTAATTCCATTTCATTTGAATTGCTCCACTGCACATTCATCATTCACATGCACACAGCACACATACTGCAGGGTTACTGAGGCCACACCCCCTACATGCACATGCATTCCTCTATAACTTAACACACATCATTTCTTAAATCCTGCACACAAAATAATGGCGGAAAAACAATGTCCACCTCGGCGAGTATTCACCTAAATTACATAAAGATTGACCAAATATTTGTTTCAAATTTCCTCGTGCTTTTTGTAAACTGTTTATATAAAGTAAATTGTATAAAGTTGAAAGAAATGAATTAATTATATAAAGTTCATATAAATTTCCCCTAAATTTATAATAAATTCCTATAACCCCATTCCTATTTTCCAACTTGAAATATTTCCAGAATTCCTCAGAATAAGTTCCCGTGGAAAATCTTCGGAAAGTATCCAGAAATTAATCGTAAATTCTCCACCCCTTTGCAACCCTTGTTATGATCAGAGAATAAACCCTTAAAAAATAACCTATAAGACCTTTTTTTTATCTATAAAACATCACCGTATTCTTTTACAACTTCTCCAGGTATTACTGAAGAGCACAGTGTATAACGTTATACCACGATACCAAACAATCCTGAAGAGAGCGTTTGCATCCTGTGTGGGTCTGAAGGAAGCCGACTCTTGAGACAGAGCTGCACAAGGTCACTCATTAGCCCTCCGGCTAACACAAACATGCCACTCAGCACCTGTTCATTAATCGGGGGGTTGAGGACCTGCAGCTCCGGCAGGTTTGCACCTGTGCTCTAAAGGCCAGCTCGCTCAATCCCTGCCCCCAGGCTGCACAGACCTGCCCTGTGCAGCATGCTCACCTTTTCCCTATCATTTTCTTGAGCTGTGTGTGTGTGTGTACGTTTGTGCACATGTCTGTGATTTGTAGATGATGATGGAGGTGCAGTTGGGGTAAAAAAAAAAAAAAAAAAGAAGCTTGTCTGTTTAAAGTAGTGAGTTTGGTACAGATGTGTAGCTGCTTCGCCGTCTCTACTCTCACGCAGATAATTAAGCCAAGCTGGAGCTGGGTCATTTAAAACAACAAATTGTGGCTGAAAACCAGGCTGAAAAGGTGTGTGTGTGTAAGTGTGTGTAAGGAGCTTGGCCTGGATTAAGGAAGAAAATTTTTTTAAAACATTAAGAACAGAGGATTATTGATGCCATTGATGGCTCGGCTCAACCCTTTCTGTCATTTCATATATAATATAGATATAATTAAAGAAAGACTGTCATAGAAAAGGTACAAAGAAACCCAGAGTGCAGATTTATGTGGTCTTTTAAAGACAGTTGTGATTATAAGGTGTGTTTAGTGTTGGGGTTGAGATTATTTAGGGGCCACAGCTTCATTCTGGTGATGCATCTGGAGCACATCATCCGTAATCGAGACATCTGAAGTGCACTCATGGGTGTTACCTATATATGCGTAATTGTCAGGATTTTCCCCTTTTAAGAGAAATTCTCGAAGCTGTAGATAAAACGCTAAACAAAAATATTATAATAAAAAAAATGTAAAAAGATTTTTTTAAAGTGACACTACATTTAAAGTGCGAGGTGGAGACTAAACAAAATTGTGTTCCGCCACTTAATATGTTCATGAGGGAACATGTTCGGCATGTAAAAAGGATTGCATTTGCTACCGAAAGCCTTGTACCGAAACATATTCTGTACCGTTACATTTCGAGACTAGGTTGCAAAAATAAGAGGGGTTTAATACTCTGTGTCTGAATGCAGGATGCTGTCCAAAGTACATTCCATCTTAAACACCTCCTCCTGCCCACTACATAAAATGCTGGTGAGTCTGAGAAGTACGTTCTTTGAAAGACATACAGCCACAATGCACCACAGAGCGCCACCAGGAGATCATTTCTGCCTATAGCCATCAAACTATATAAATCCTCTAAATCATCTAAACCTGCTCCACGATATAGATATAGTAGATATAGTTTTCATACATTTTCATACCACACTTCTATAATGTTATTAACTTGGACAATTTATATGCAATAATTTCAGTGTAGTAATTGTTACATGCGCAATAACTTTTATAACTGTTTAGTTGTAGTCAAATTTTTCTGGCATCAGTCACTGCTACAGTATACCATCAATAAGATTGGAAATTCATTGATTGTACAGCATCTATATTTGCATATGACTTAATAAGTACAGATGGTCCACCAAGTTAGGATGGTTCGACTTACGATTTTGTGAAAATTGTGGAAATATAAAAAATTTCACGCAGCAGCGTACGATACGTTTGACGTGCAGCTGGGATGAGCGAATCTGTGAATCTGTTTCAAACAGCAATTTTAGTGATAAAAGCATGTCTTCCAAGCGCCCAAGTATGTCTCCTGCTGCTAGTAAAAAAAAAGAAGAGGAAAGCTTTCAGTTTAGAGCAGAAAATGAAAAATCAGCATGAAGCAGGAAAGACTGTCACAGTCATAGCACCATCTTCAACTTACGATATTTTTGACTTACGATGGGGTCGTCGTAACGTATCTCCATCGTAAGTAGAGGACTACCTGTATATTTTTTTTGCTGTAATTGTACTGTGAGCAAAAGCAACCTAACAATTTTCCCTGTGGGATCAATAAAGTATTCTGATTCTGAAGCAAGACACCGATTAGGTTGTGGATAAGAAGGACATAGGGTTCATCTGTGATGCAGCATGATGCAGCATCTTTTGATTATGCCATAAATGGATTTTGTTAAGTATTTTAGCTATTAGATTTTCCATCATCTAATATCAGGACCAGACAGATACAGCCTGGATGTGATAGTCAGGTCCATTGAGTCAGGTAAGCAATGCTTCCATTCAGAGAAACAAATTAGTTCTTTTCTTTCTTTATATTCATAGGTCTTTTAAAAAACAGCGCTTTGCCATGGAAACTTATTCAGTGGTATCCTTTAGAGAATCAGGCCCAAATATCAGCTGTGTGAATTTTTATGTTGCAATCGACTTGGTATAACGCTGTGCTAACATTCAAGAAAGACTTGAATGTCTCTTAATGTCTTTTTAAAGTATTGCTAGCAAACTAATTTCAAACGTCTTGCTCCTTTCATGAGATAGATACCAACACTGTAATTCCTGAAAAGAAGTAGGATTGCTCGATAATCTACAAAAGTATTGGGATGCCTGATTTTTTTCAGTCTTATGTGTTACTTCATCAAACTGTTGCCACAATGTTGGAGGCGCATAAATGTATAGAACGTGGTAGCATAAAATTTGAAACCCAAACCTGTTCCAACATGACAGTGCCCATGTGCACAAAGCCAGCTCCATGAAGATTTTTTTTCGCATGGGTTGGAGTGGAAGATTGTCCTGCTAAAGAGCTCTGAACTCAACCTTATTGAACATTTTTGGAATGAATTGGAGCGCTGACTGCACCCCAGGGCTCCTAACCTCACATCAGTACCAAAATCTAGTCAATCTTCACAGAAGAGTGGTGGGTATTATTCCAGCAATTGAGCATGTGGAGCAGGATGTTAAAAAATTGCATATATGACTTTTGTCCACATAGTGTATATAAGCTTATGGACATTTGGTATCTAAATTGAGCAGTTATACGATGCCAAGGTGGCTTTTATAGTGTGTAAAGCTGTATAGCTACGGAGCTACAGGAAGTCCGTTTTCATCCTCACACAGTATGTGTTGAGGTGAATTGTGTATCCATTGC
Source organism: Silurus meridionalis (assembly GCF_014805685.1). Classification (NCBI taxonomy): domain Eukaryota; kingdom Metazoa; phylum Chordata; class Actinopteri; order Siluriformes; family Siluridae; genus Silurus; species Silurus meridionalis. Next base: position 6,041,529 of record NC_060895.1, on the reverse strand, counting down.
TAAAAAGTATTAACTTTATATATACTATATTCAATCGATAAAGATTTCTTGAAACTTCTTCCTTGAGGCATCCATGAGCCCACTTATGAACACTGCTGGAAGTTACCATGCTAGGTAGTTAGCATTAGCAGGAATTGTCATTAGCTCATTGTCTCACACTATAAATACAAACTCAGGCTGATAGTGATTTGAGAATGACTCCTGCATTGCTTTATTTTTCGTTATAAATTCGTTTAAATGCTAAACCGAGGTATCAGGACGTTAGCATGGTTCAGAGTAAAGCTGTGTGAATGAGGGTCTATGAAATGGTTGACAGGATGGCAGTGTAAATACAAACCGAGATGCATTCTGGGCTTTGTTTTCCAACAAGGTTTCTCAGCTTTATGATACAATTCTTTTGAGGTTACAGCTTTTTAGTTTTTTTGTTTTTTTTCCAGGTTATTTGTATTACTATTAAGGAAAAACTTCATTATTGCAACCTTAGTCATTTATGCTTTTATTAAGGAAGAAAAAAATAGTTAAAACAGTAAGAACAGAGGATTATTGATGCCATTGATGGCTCAGCTCAACCCTTTCTGTCATTTTATATATTATATAGATATAATTAAAGAAAGACTGTCATAGAAAAGGTACAAAGAAACCCAGAGTGCAGATTTATGTGGTCTTTTAAAGACAGTTGTGATTACAAGGTGTGTTTTATGTTGGGGTTGAGATTATTTCATTCTGGTGATGCATCTGGAGCACATCATCCGTAATCGAGACATTTGAAGTGCACTCATGGGTGTTACATCAGCAGAGTGTGTATTTATTCAGTAAAACTAATGTAAAATGAGAAGTGGTTAAAAATAGAGAATCAAAGTCCATGTTGAAGTTTTGAATGGACAGATGACCAAACCATTGTTTTATTTCCAGCATGTCGGGTGTTCAGAAGTGAAAGTGTACAGAAAAACGTTAATCTCTTAATTTTAATCTCGTTAATCTCTTATTTTTTTCTTTCATACAGCTAATTTTGAGCATTCAGGTTGTAGTAAATATGATAAATGAAACCATTTAGTTATTTTTCTTGGGTTGTGTTTCAGCGAGCTGTTAAAAACCCATCAGCGCAAACCGTTCTTGGACTTCTTGTTCACCATGTAACACTGATCGTTATATAATTACCATGAAACCATGAAAGCTGGGCAACGACCATGCAAATGTCAAGCTCTTAGCATAGAGAAATAATTATGTATGCAGGAAAAACACACTCATTATGCTCCCTCTTTAGGTCTTAATAGCTTTGATTGTCCGAATGATAGAATTTCTTTACAATGCAACCAAATCTGAGCTCCGCTGCCAAACAAAACAGCATGTTTCATCACTCGGAGTGCACTAGCATCAAGAGAGGCATATATATATATATATATATATATATATATATATATATATATATATATATATATATATAATAGAGATTGTGTGTGAAAGGTTGAATGAGCAGATGTGTACACTGTTTCACTGAGTTTGTGCTCATTGATTTGCATTTTGATTACGTGTTAAGGTGTTACAGGGTTTGTGTGTGTATGTGTGGTAAAAAAAAAAGAGAGATAGAGACCGAACTAGGGCAGAGAGATCTAGAATGTGTGTGTGTGTGTGTGTATAAGGAATCAAAGCCACTCCCCTCTTGTGGCCTCCTTCGTTCAGCCTCCATTTTCTTCTTGCCCTTTTTTTCTGGTTCACAGCTGAGAACTCAGCCAAGCTAAATATCTGGCTTGGCCTCAAAACATGGAATATTTTACTGGGGAAGAGCAAAGTGGTTTACACTAGTTTGGTTTGAAGGATTTTCTGCCTTTTGTGGCCCAGTTGTTGTGGAAACCTTCACCACACGCTGCTGTCCAGCTGCGTTCGAAAACTGCTTTGTGGAGACTTGTACATGAGGTTTATGGTATTTAGTACTGAAACCTTACGTAGGGAATTAAACACAGAATAGATTTTAATTGCATGGGCATCAACGTTATTGCAACTCAGACCTGCATTCTAACTCCGTGTTCTGTTTAATTGAATATGGCTCCTCACAAACGCTACACATGAAAAGCTGTAAAAACTCGAAAGCTGTCTCCAAAAGTGCAGGTTCAACCTGAATACAAATATTTATAATGTGGTTTATTATGTTTAGTATGTTCTGCAGAAATCCAAAATGATTAGAAACCCATATTATTTTCCACTTCCCGCTTTTTACTCTTGCCGAGCTGCACAATCCTCTGTCAACCTCATTAACATTTACTATATTATCCAGATACTCTTTTTTTTTTTCTCTTTAAATCTATTTATTCAAACTTATTTGTGAGAAATTTTTTCATGAATAACAAAACCAGCTAACTAGCTTTTTCTTAATCGTATTTATTTGTATAGCGCTTTTAACAATGAACAATGTCTCAAAGCAGTTTTACACAGATTATGTGGTGATAAAAATGAATAAGATGTTCTTTAGAAGTGTAAGTTCATAAACCAATAATAATAAAACAATTAAACCAGCGAGTTAGCTAGTAACCAGAGCCGGTTGTCTTAGCTTGCTAATGTTATGGTTTCACACACATTAATTTAAAAGGAAGAAAGAAGGAAATAAATTTCATATTTATTATTTTGAACCCACAAATTGTGTGGTAAGAACATGACCGGAAAAGTTTCTGAATAAATTGAGAAAACGTGTGTGGAAAATTTGTTAAAGGGATTGCTAATAAAATAAAAAATCTTGTTAGTGACATGCAGGTATCAGTCCTTCATATCTAGAAGTTAAAGTTGCTAAACATGATGGAATGGTGTGATTTTTTTTTTTCTCTTTACTAAAATCTAATAACTTTTTGTTACAGGAAATGCTGTATTTTTAAGTAAACCTTTTCATTCCCCATTAGTGATTTAAGTTCTGGTTAATTCAGTTTGATCTGTGTAGCGCTTTTAACTACCGACATTGTCCCAAAGCAGCTTTAAAGAGATAAAGATGCTATAATGTTGCAGTTTATCCCTAATGAGTGAAACAGTGCAGTTCGTGGCAAAGAAAAACTTCCTGAGATGGTATGAGGAAGAAACCTTCAGAGGAACAAGACTTGGAAGGAAACCCATCCTCATCTGGGTGGCACCGAATGCCTATTAATTACAGTTCCATAATTGTTGAGGTATAATGTTCAGTGATGGACATTCATGCAAATTGCAGTTTTAAGCTACTGTACAAATCCATCCTCATAGTTCTTGCGGTGCTCAGTAACATTATTACACTAATACACCATACACCAATTTGTTAGAAGTGGTTTTGTTTCATAGTGGTGCTCTGTTTCACAATTTCCCTTTGCAATAAATTTTATTTATATCTATATAGAAAGAGACCGCCCTCATCCAGTGCGACTTACATCTATGTCATTCACACATCTAAGCAGCTTTGGAGTTAAGGGCCTTGTTTAGGGGCCCAGGAGTGGCTGTTTGGTGTGGCAGGGATTTAAACTCATGACTATTGTATACAAAGTCCAACGCTACCAGACCCAAAGCAGCAGAAACCATGTGACTTCACGTCTAAAAGCACTGATATATTGGATTTTTTGGTTTGTATTTAATCAGTAGTACTAAAGTATCTTTTACTAATACGGATTAAATATTTTCTGGATTTTTCGTCTGGTTTGTGGTCTGCCAGTCAAAGACCCCCTGGTCTGAATGTACCCCGCTGCACCTAGATGCCTGCCTCCTCCGGCTGTGATATAATCAGGGAATATTTCCGCCATGTGGTTTTTCCTACACAGCTGGTGTTCTTTCTCTCTTCCTGCTTAGCGTTGGCTTTAAAAAAAAAAAAAAAAAAGTGATCCTCAGGAGTGGTTTTGGCCTTGACTGGCAATCTCGCTTGCCTGAAAACAGTTGTTGTAATTGAGATGCCATTGCCTTATCTTGAGGTAATCTTAAATCTCAATCTTTGTGTACTTTTTGTGCTCTTGCTCAAAGAGGCTGAGTATCAACGACCTTTCCGACACGATATCTGCTTTATCTTTTAAACTGACACGTTATTACTTAATCAAGTTTATTAATACGTTAAATGGATATTCGCTCACGTTCGTCATTATAAGTCCTGGAAAGAAAATGGTTCTATTGTGTCTCTGTTTGATGGCTCTTGTTTTGGCTCCTTTGTGTGCTGTGTTTCTTAAGGAGGTTATTCAGACTATTCTCTCCTCCTATCCTCGGTTTCTGGTGGGATGGTGGGAAACGTGTAGCTCATGGTTAGCGTGCCTCCTTCGGCCAGAACATTGGAGTTTGGTTGGAGGTTTATACTTAGTGGTGGAGTTTAAGATTATGGGCACAAGACGTTGTGGTTCGAGTTGACATTGTGTGAGAGACGGAAGATGAAGACTGATGCAACAAGGCACTGTAGAGAAGTTTCTCTTTGTTTCCGGCAAGACAGTTTTGTTGTTCCGTGGCATTGAGAAAGACAGTTGAAAGCTTCTCTTAAGCACGGGCAGCTTTCTGAAGGCCTCAGCCGTTTACAACATAAATATCATTAAAGTTGAACCGTCTGCAGGGGAAAGTCTGACAGAGTGAGAACAGCCGCTTAAGTGTGAAGCCGACCGAGATTTATTGCCAGGGTGAGGCAGGGGGGTGAAAACAGAGACATGGTTTGTGTCTTGTTTTCATGCTC